>NC_051334.1:144215683-144515683 GCF_015220235.1 Choloepus didactylus
CTCATAGAAAGAATTACCATAAAACTCCTAGAAGATAATGTAGGAAAACATCTTCAGACCTTGTATTAGGGAGCCACTTCCTAGACTTTACACCCAAAGCACAAGCAACAAAAGAGAAAATAGATAAATGGGAACTCTCAAGCTTAGAAGTTTCTGCACCTCAAAGGAATTTCTCAAAAAGGTAAAGAGACAGCCACCTCAATGGGAAAAAATTTTTGGAAACCATGTATCTGACAAAAGACTGATATCTTGCATATACAAAGAATCCTACAACTCAATGACAATAGTACAGACGGCCCAATTATAAAATGGGCAAAGATATGAAAAGACAGTTCTCTGAAGAGGAAATACAAATGGCCAAGAAACACATGAAAAAATGTTCACCTTCACTAGCTATTAGAGAGATGCAAATTAAGACCACAATGAGATACCATCTAAACACCGGTTAGAATGGCTGCCATTAAACAAACAGGAAAACTACAAATGCTGGAGGGGATGTGGAGAAATTGGAACACTTATTCATTGTTGGTGGGACTGTATAATGGTTCAGCCACTCTGGAAGTCAGTCTGGCAGTTCCTTAGAAACTAGATATAGAGCTACCATTCGATCCAGCGATTGCACTTCTCGGGATATACCCGGAAGATCGGAAAGCAGTGACACGAACAGATATCTGCACGCCAATGTTCATAGCAGCATTATTCACAATTGCCAAGAGATGGAACAACCGAATGTCCTTCAACAGATGAGTGGATAAATAAAATGTGGTATATACACACGATGGAATACTACGCGGCAGTAAGAAGGAACGATCTGGTGAAACATATGACAACATGGATGAACCTTGAAGACATAATGCTGAGCGAAATAAGCCAGGCACAAAAAGAGAATATTATATGCTACCACTAATGTGAACTTTGAAAAATGTAAAACAAATGGTTTATAATGTAGAATGTAGGGGAACTAGCAGTAGAGAGCAATTAAGGAAGGGGGAACAATAATCCAAGAAGAACAGATAAGCTATTTAACGTTCTGGGGATGCCCAGAAATGACTATGGTCTGTTAATTTCTGATGGATGTAGAAGGAACAAGTTCACTGAAATGTTGCTATATTATGTAACTTTCTTGGGGTAAAGTAGGAACATGTTGGAAGTTAAGCAGTTATCTTAGGTTAGTTGTCTTTTTCTTACTCCCTTGTTATGGTCTCTTTGAAATGTTCTTTTATTGTATGTTTGTTTTCTTTTTAACTTTTTTTTTTCATACAGCTGATTTAAAAAAGAAGGGAAAGTAAAAAAAAAGAAAAGAAAAGAAAAAAGACAAACAAGGAAAAAAAAAAAAAGATGTAGTGCCCCCTTGAGGAGCCTGTGGAGAATGCAGGGGTATTCGCCTACCCCACCTCCATGGTTGCTAACAAGACCACAGACATAGGGGACTGGTGGATTGATGGGTTGAGCCCTCTACCATAAGTTTTACCCTTGGGAAGACGGTTGCTGCAAAGGAGAGGCTAGGCCTCCCTATATTTGTGCCTAAGAGTCTCCTCCGGAATGCCTCTTTGTTGCTCAGATGTGGCCCTCTCTCTCTGGCTAAGCCAACTTGAAAGGTGAAATCACTGCCCTCCCCCCTACGTGGGACCAGACACCCAGGGGAGTGAATCTCCCTGGCATCGTGGAATATGACTCCCGGAGAGGAATGTAGACCCGGCATCGTGGGATGGAGAACATCTTCTTGACCAAAAGGGGGATGTGAAAGGAAATGAAATAAGCTTCAGTGGCAGAGAGATTCCAAAACGAGCCGAGAGATCACTCTGGTGGGCACTCTTACGCACACTTTAGACAACCCTTTTTAGGTTCTAAAGAATTGGGGTAGCTGGTGGTGGATACCTGAAACTATTAAACTACAACCCAGAACCCATGAATCTCGAAGACAGTTGCATAAGAATGTAGCTTATGAGGGGTGACAATGGGATTGGGAATGCCATAAGGACCAAACTCCACTTTGTCTAGTTTATGGATGCATGTGTAGAAAAGTAGGGGAAGGAAACAAACAGAGAAAGGTACCCAGTGTTCTTTTTTACTTCAATTGCTCTTTTTCACTCTAATTATTATTCTTGTTATTTTTGTGTGTGGGCTAATGAAGGTGTCAGGGATTGATTTAGGTGATGAATGTACAACTATGTAATGGTACTGTAAACAATCGAAAGTACAATTTGTTTTGTATGACTGCGTGGTATGTGAATATATCTCAATAAAATGATGATTAAAAAAATAAATAAATAAATAAATATTAAAAAAAAAAAGCTCTCCAGAGGATTGTGATGCATGCTTAGTATGAGAACTGCCTGTATAATACATTCTATATAGCCTATAATAAATAAAACTACAAATTATAATAAATAAAACTACTAAGTGGAAAAAAAAAAAAAAAAGTAACAAAGGCAATATACCAAAGCAAAATGTGTGTAAGAGGGAGCTATAAGGGAGGGTGTGTGATTCTTGGTTGTGCTGTTGTTGTCTGACCTTATTATCTTATTTAACTTTTATTTGTTCTTATACAGTTTAATTATTCTTATTTTAATTTTTTTAGAGTAATGACTATATTCAAGTGTTGATGAATGCACAACCATATGATGATACTGTGAATAACTCATTGTACACTGTGGATGATTGTATGCTATGTGAATATCTCTATAAACTTGCAGGAAAAAAAATAAACCAAGCAATATGAGTACTGGAGAAAATGTAGAGAGAGGGATGTACCTATTCACTGTTGGTGGGGAGTAGAATGGTGCAGCCCATCTGGAGACCAGTGGGGTGATTCCACTAGAAGCTAGGTATGTGGTTGTTATAAGGTCCTGCAACCTGCTTATTGGGCATATACTTGGAAGAACTGAGAGTAGGAACATGAATGGACATTTGCACACTAGTGTTTATGGCAGCAGTATTCACAATTTGCAATGGATGGAGGTGGCGTAAGGGTACACTGACTGACGAACAGAATGATGAACTGTGGTATAGGCATATGTGCTGGTTTGGATGTATTATGTCCCCCCAGATGCCATTATCTTTGATGCAGTCTTGTGTGGGCAGGAAAAGCATTGGTGTTGATTGGGTTGGAGACTTTTGATCAGATGTTTCCATGGAGATATGATCATTCAACTGTGGGCAAGAACTTTCACTGGATAATTTCCATGGAGTTGTGGCTCCACCCACTCAGCATGGGCCTTGATTAGTTTACTGGAGCACTATATAAGCTCAGACAGAAGGAGTGAGCTTGCTACAGCCAAGAGGGACACTTTGAAGAATGCACAGGAGCTGAGAGAGGCGCTGCAGATGATAATTTGAAGATAGCCACTGAAAGCAGACTTTTGCTCCAGAGAAGCTAAGAGAGGAAAACCACCCCAAGAGCAAATAAGAGTGACATTTTTGAGGTACTGCAGCCTAGAGAGGAATGTCCTGGGAGAAAGCCATTTTGAAACCAGAACTGTGGAACAGATGCCAGCCACGTGCCTTCCCAACTAACATTGGCCATCCTCCAGTAAAAGTACCTGATTGTTGATGTGTTACCTTGGACACTTTATGGACTTAAGACTGTAATTGTGTAACCAAATAAACCCCCTTTTATAAAAGCCAATCCATTTCTGGCATTTTTCATTCTGGCAGCATTAGCAAACTATAACAGCATACAATAGAATAATGAGTGGCTGTAAGAAGGAATGAAGCTGTGAGGCATGCAACTATGTGAGTGGATCTTGAGTACAGCATTTTGAGTGAAATATGCCAGAACTGAAAAGACAAACATCATATCGCCTCATTAATATGGACTAACCATAATGTGTAAACTCTGAGAATTGAATCCTAAAGCAGGGGAATACTTCCTGTAAGGTCCTTAGATTGGAAGCTCTTACAGCACTCACATCTATTCCTGAGTTGTAATGGTTATCTCTAAATTCTGAGATGCTGAGCTCTTTGTGTATAACCTGGTTGGTTGCTGGAACTCAGGTATGTGTGACACTTGAGACTCAGAGCTAGAGTTCAGCGGCTATGAATGTCAATGTTACTTCATATAGTAACTATTAAAAAAGCCGAACAAGAGATCAGACTTTAATTAGAGATATGAATGAAGCAGATCTGGTAGGACTAAGGCAAATCGGGCCAAAGGATAAAGGACGATATTGACTGCATTTTAAAACCTCAACTTCTGTTTGAGACCAAGAGAAGAGATGTTTATTTGGTGCAAGGTCTATATTTTTTGTAGCACACTAAATGATTTAACTTGCATGGTCATTTTATTAAAACACCCTTATTACATAGAACTTTGAATAGGAAGTGAGATCTGGTAGGTTTGTACAGGTTAGTGTGAAACCCCAATAAATCCCAAAGTAATTTGGGCAGGGAATAAAAATGTATTTGCAGGCTCCCCTGGAGGAACTGGGGGAAAATGAGGAAATATTAAACTTCCCTACCTGGGGAATTACTGATATTTTCACAAGCATTGAAGACTATCATTGTAGTAAGCCAAGTCCTTGATCTTGGGCTTGCCCTTATGAAGCTTGTTACTGCAAAGGAGAGGATAAGCCTACTTATAATTGTGCCTACAGGTCTCGTTTGTTGCTCAGGTGTGGCCTCTCTCTCCTAAGCCCACTTGGCAGGTAAACTCACTGCCCTCCCCCACTTCATGGGTCATGATTCCCAGGGGTGGAAATCTTCCTGGCAACGTGGGACATGACTCCCAGGGATGAGGCTGGACCTGGCATTGTGGGATTGAGAAAGTCTTCCTGACCAAAAAGGGGAAGCAAAATGAAACAAAATAAAGTTTCAGTGGCTGAGAGATTTCAAGCATAGTTGAGAGGTCATTCTGGAGGTTATTCTTATGCATTAGATAGATATCCCTTCACAGTTTTTAATGTATTGGAATAGCTAGAAGGAAATACCTGATACTGTTGAACTGCATTCTTGAAGATGATCGTATAACTAGGTAAATTACATGGGTTGAACATGTGATTGCGAAAACTTTGTGGCTCACACTCCTTTATCCAGTGTATGGACAAATGAGTAGAAAAATGGGGACAAAATTAATTGAAAAATAGGGTGGGATGGGGGGATGGAGTACTTTAGGTGTTCTTGTTTACTTTTACTTTTATTCTTATTTTAATTTTTTTGGAGTAATGTAAATGTTCAAAAATTGATTGTGGTGAATAAGCACAACTATACAATGGTACTGTGAACAACCTGTACACTGTGGATGATTTTAGAGCATGTGAATATATCTCAATAAAACTGAATTTTTATAAAAGTGACACTACTACAACCTTATAGAAATAAAAAGAATTATAAAAGAATATGTATGAACAGATGTTTGAAAATACATTAGAAACTTTTGATGAAATGGATAAATTCCTGGAAAGACCCAAACTACCAAGCCTGACTGAGGTAGAAATAGAAAATCGGAATAGATCTATAACAAGAGAAGTGATTCAGTTAGGCACAGAAGGCTTCAGTGATGAATTCCATCAAACTTTTAAAGGAAAATGAACACCAACCCTTCACAAACTCTTCCACAAAATAGAGAAAAAAAAACTTTTCCAAAAATACATAGCCAATATTAAGGTGATAACAAAATTAGACAAAGACATTGCAAGAAAGAAAACTACAGACCAGTATCTCTTATGAATATGCATGCAAATTTCACAATAAAATACTAGAAAAATGAATCCAGCAATATGTAAAAAGGGTAATACATCATGATAAAATGGAATTTATCCCAAGAATGCAAGGTTGGTTTAACATCTGAAAATCAATTAATGTAATGTACCATATAAATAGAATAAAGAACAAAAACCACGATTATCTCAACAGGCACACAAAAACCATTTGACAAAATTAATCACAGCTTCATGATAAAAACTCTCAACAAACTAAGAATTGAACATTACTTCCTCAACCTAAAAAGGGTGTCTACAAAAAAACACAGCTAATGTTAACATAAACTTAATCATGAAAAACTAAATGTTTTCCCTCTAGACCAGAAGCAAGACAAGGATGTTTGCTCTTGCCAATTCTATTACACATAGTACTGGAGGTTTTAGCCTGAGGATTTGAAGAAGAAAATTAAATTAAATTAAAAGCATCCAGATCGGAAAGGAAGAAGAAAATTATCACTACTTGCAGATGACATAATCTTGCATGTAGAAAATTCTAAGGAATCTACCAAAGTGTTCAAGTTAATAAATGAGTTCAGCAAAGTTGCAAAATAAAATATCAATATTCAAAACTTTGGTGCCAACCTAACTTAAACTTTTCCACCCACTCCAGAGTTCTCTTCCAGCTCTGCTACATGTTCCCTCTCTAGGATAGACAGCACTTGCATTCACTCTCCTGGCCACGCCACACTGTCTGGATTACAATTCCCTGAAAATAGATTTGCATGTGATCATTCCTGGGGCTGCTCATGCTACATCCTCTAACTGGGATTCTGTGCATAATCTGCTCAGACACTGCCAAAGTTTGACCTAACCTGTGAAGGGCAAGGGAAATTCCACCACCCAAGACATCAAACATGCTTCTACTAAAGGCTGCTAAGAACAACTTCTCTACAGAGGTTCGAGTCCTGGCCCACTTCCTTCTTGCTTTGTGACCTTGGGAAAGTCACTGAAAATCTCTGAACTTCCATTTCCTCTGTTAGTAACTAAAGAGGATAACGGCCCCTTCCTCAGAGAACTGCTGTGAGAATTGATTAGCCAGGCCCTGGTGCACACTGAGCTCCCACATGATGTCAGCACCATGAGCAAGCACAGTCTGTGCCCCACCACAGTCTCCCTCATCCACACAGAAGAGGGACTGCACTTTCCAAATGGCATCATCAATCACAGTGAAGGCCTTGGTACAGACTGACCCCATTTGTTCTTGATCCCTTAACTCTAGCAACAGCTGATATAGACCGAGCACTCACCATGGGCCTTATCTGTATCACTTCATTTAAACTTCACAAAAAACACCATGTGGCAAATACCATCATAACCCCCATTCTACAGATGTGGCAACCAAGACACAGAGAGGTCCAACATGCCCAGGTCACTAAGTGAGAAAGCAGAGGGTTGGGCCAGTCTGCCTCCATACCATACAGCCTCTTTCTCCTGGGTGGACCATCTGCCTCGTCAGACTGTGAGAACATACAGCACAATGGCCAATCTGGGCATTATGGTGCTCCCCACTCTACCTGGCTCAGGACCCTGTACATGCAACAGCCAAAATAAACTTATTCTTGAAATTCACAAGTACAAAAACTTGCAGGAATGACATTATTTTCACAAGAAAACATCTTTTCCCCATTGCAAACTTCCAGAGGATAACCATCTTTCTCTCCCATATCATGGGCTCTCATGAATCAATAAATACAAAAGGAACTGAAGTAGGAAATGAGAGGCAGCATGGTACGGTCATTTGCAAAGATTTTTGTTTTTTATTTTGGTGGGGAGCAGATATTTGAGATATTTGAAATATTAAGTAACTACTACTCTCAAAGACAAACTTCCAAAGAATACATTGATGATAGGTGTACAAATCTCACACCACCAGCAACAAAATGTCATTATAACTTTGAGAAGTGGAAAGAATTTATAAACTGAATACATTAACTTTAAACAATGTTTAATGTCCTTCAGGATACAGGCACCTAAGTAAAGAGGCTGTTTGAGCAAATTTTCTTATTCCCTCATAAGGTAGCTTTACTGACACAGCAGGCACATTCTCTGCCCTTACTTTTCCATTCTAACCGGCTGGTGTAGGAGAAGGGCATGTCTGTCAATCCAATGAGTGGAACCCCTCTATCAATAATGAAGAGCACTGCTTATCTGTTGAGTAAGGTAGAACCATACTACCCTAGTTTAATTTATTTTTAAATGGGCATGATGACAATGACAGTTGTGCAGGTAAAACTAGGATAAATCATGTACACAGTGTCAAGCAAAGGACCCATAATTAAAAGCTTTTCTCAGTATTCAGGATATTAACCAGGACATCTGTAAAACTCTTCTTGAAGAACCACAGACTGCTCAATATGGCCTGGTTCTTTTATATTTGACACTCGCCAATGGAGAGCAAGAGCTCAGGAAGATAGCTTCAGACAGAGGGAGGGGGAAGAAGGAAGAGAAAGAGACAACAGAGAAAGTAGTAACTAACTCAGGTTAGCAGCACTGGCCCAGCACGGAGAACACCAGTGACTTCGTGGACCATCTGCCACCACAGGCAAGGAGAGGAGCACAACAGACATTGCACACTCCACAGTTGCAACTAGAGCTGAAGGGAGAACCCTGTATACTTTAAGCATGCTTGGATACACTAAACATTGGGAAGTGCTGTACACTTGCACTCTGACATGGATTCATTACTAAAATCTGGATTCCTAGGACCCTCTCCAGGGGCATGTGGGGTACATAGCATCTTGCATCTGAGCACCTAGAGATCTTTGCAAACCCAGCCCCAGGTCTTGCTCCCAGTGCCTGGAGGAGCACAGTGGACTCTTTCAGGGTTGTTACTAAAACTTAGAGTAAGCGGATTCCCAGTTCATCATCTGAATTACCACCCCAGTTAACAAACAGATCAGAACCAGAGAGTACTATCAACTATATACTAACTTCCTAGACAGTAGAGTTCTGTTCAGAGTTCCTCCCATGGCAGAGTGAATTAACTTCGCTTCAGCGCATCTGGTTGCTGGGGACTTGCCACTTTCCCAAGCCCTATCTCTCAGTCTTTCCCCCTGGAGGAGCAAAAGGAACAGTGCCACCTGCTGTGCATCGAGGCTCAGGAATAGAGATGTTCTCCAAACATTTATCCAAGGGTTCAGAAAGCTGGTGTGAGGTCTCACCCCCCACTCCAGTGCCCAAATTGTCTTGCACAATCAAGCACATACCTTTCCTCTAGGCAGAGACCCCTTCTAGTTGGGAGTAGTCAGCTAAACTGCAAATTGGAGCCCACATTCTGTATACTCCTAGCACACACATCACTTATTTTAATGGCCACACCATGACTATGAGCATACCCTACCAGGGCCCACCCACTGCAACTGGAGGTATCCAGAATGCCAACAGTGGGCATCTCACTGGGAGTATGGACGCTTCGAACCTGCTGCAGACAGTTCCCATAACTCGGAACCTGCTCCAGAAAGAGGACCTGACCTGGCTGCTAGCCACATTTCTAGCCCTGACACAAACCTCACTCCAACATGGGGAGACACAGAGCTTCACTGACAGCCCTCACGACATGGAAGCCTCCGCCTGGGTGCAGCCAGTTACCGCAAGACTGGGAGTCTACAAGGACTGGGAAGAACTGTATGGTCAGTGCTTGGATAGGGAGAGGTGCTTCAGTGAACTCAAGGAAACAAACTTTCCCTGAGAGGGACGAATGGACAGTATGCTGCGTGGCACCTCACCTTCCCCAGTCCACGCACCCTGGGCTTCAATGCCCTGATCTCTCTTTGGCCTTCCTCCTTTTCAGATGGGAGGACTTCCATGATCTCAGTGATTGTAGCAGGAGACAGTGAGGAGGAAATATGGCCCATACTGTGGCAAGGAAGCAGGAGGAGGACAAAGAGAAAAGTCATTAAAGGACATTAAAAGTGAATAGACAGAGACTGCAATAACCCTTTTCCAGGATTTGGCACATAGTAAATACTCACTAAGGGTGAGCCAAAGGGAGGTGGTGTGATGTTAGCTTCCTGACATTTTAGCAACAGGAAACAGCTTCTGTTAGTTTATAATCTCAATGGCATAGAGTTGCATGTTGTGTTTTTCTATTATAGCATGAACTGTTCAATACACTAGCCAGTCTCTTAAAATGTTTAAAACCAAGCATATGCCCTGAGCTAAAATGAGTGACTTTGTGAATATTCAGGTATTGGAGTGAGGGAATAATTGGCCCACAGAACACACAATAAAAGTAACTAATATATGTTTGGTTACACAGAGACTGAACTGGGAGAGAACTTAACTGTCCAAGTGCTTGGTTCTCCTGCTATTGTTTAAGTGCTTGGTAAAGCAGAGGGTGGCAGCCCTAAATTTTAATTTTCTGGAATACTTTGGTGTGACAGCCAGAAATATTGCCGAAGTAGTCACATTATGGTGGGGACTTGGGAAAGGTTTGCAAGCTTTGGAAATTTCTCTAAAAAAAAAATAAAAAGAATAGTTTTGAGTAAAGTTTCACTGACCTAAGAAGGGTAAAAATGTTAGAGAAGGATTGTACACAGTCAAAATATGCCTTGCAGATACCACACAAATTAAATCTTATGAAACCACCAAAAATATAAATGGATATTCTCTTGAAGAATTCCTCCCATCTAAGGAATCACTATTTCCTTTCAGTGGTTCAATTATGAAGATGTGGGTTTTGAGGAATTTGTTTGGTGGTGGTAGAGAGGTGTTCTAGTCTGCTAATGCTGTCAGAATGCAAAACACCAGAAACGGATTGGCTTTTATAAAAGGGGGTTTATTTGGTTACAAAGTTACAGTTTTAAGGCCATAAAGTGTCCAAGGTAACACATCAGCATTCAGGTACCTTCACTGGAGGATGGCCAATGGCATTCGGAAAACCTCTGTTAGCTGGGAAGGCACGTGGCCGGTGTCTGCTCCAAGTTCTGGTTTCAAAATGGCTTTCTCCCAGGACGTTCCTCTCTAGGCTTCAGCTCCTCAAAAATGTCACTCTTCGTTGCTCTTGGGGTGTTTGTCCTCTCTTCGCTTCTCCGGAGCAAGAGTCTGCTTTCAACAGCCATCTCCAAAATGTCTCTATAAACTACAGTTCCTGTTTCAGCTCCCGTGCATCCTTCAAAGTGTCCGTGTTGGCTGTACCAAGCTCGCTCCTTCTGTCTGAGCTTATATACGGCTCCAGTGAACTAATCCAGGCCCATGCTGAATGGGCAGGGCCATGCCTCCATGGAAACCATCCAATGAAAGATCCCACCCACAACTTAGTGATCACATCTCCATAGAAACATCCAATCAAAAGTCTCTAACCCAAACAACACCAATACGTTTCCTGCCCACATAAGACTGCATCAAAGATAATGGTATTTGGGGGACATAATACCTCCAAACCAGCACATTCCACCCCCTGGACCCCAAAATGACATGATCTTTCCATATACAAAATACATTCATCCAATCACAATATCACAGAAACTTAAATCATTTCAGTAACAATAGGTAAGTACAAGATCCCATCAAAATCAGTTACAAGCATGGTCTGTCGAAAAGCAAAATTGTCCTCTGTCTCTGTACCTGTGAAACTGAGAACAAGTTATCTGCTTCCAATACACAAAGGAGGGACAGTCATAGGGTAAGCATTCCCATTGTCGTAAGGAGAAACTGAAAGGAAAACAGGGTTTAAGGGATCAAAACAGTTCCTAAAACCCGCAGGGCAAACTCCATTAGATTTCAAAATCTGAGAGTCATTTAGATAATGGCGTTTTATCCTTGGGGCTTGAGACAGCAGGAGTCTAACCCCTCCTAAGGTCCTTTGCGGCAGCCCTTTTCTCTCCAAACGCTGGAGTGAGTGTTCCAACATATCCACACACTGGGGAGACCACCTTCTCGGCCCCACCCTCCTCAAACAGAGCAGCACCTGGATCCTCTTCCATCTCTGGGGCACATGCTCAACCCCTTCAGAACAGTGGGGTGGTGGCCAGGCTCTCCTTGACCTCTGGGGCAAACTCACCCTTTCTGTGCATGTGGGCCACTGCTGTCCCAGCTTGAGACCTCTTGACTCCAGACCTCAACCTCCATGGCTCTGTCTTTGAAGACATTTTTCTTTCAATTTGTTCCTCTGTGCCCTCCAGTCCAGACTGGCAGTGGCTCCGTCTATAAAGATCTCGCAAAAATTCTGTTGGACTTGCATGAAGCACACAGGGGTCAAAGCCGTCAGACAATAGGACTTTCCACAAATCCTTTCTGCTTAACTCCTTTTCCAATCTCGGCTTGTACGGAAATGGTGGCTGGATTCCATGTTTGGTTACATCCTCAAGTTGGGCTGTAGCTTCTGGAATTCCACCCCCTGGAAGCCTGTAATTTTCCAAGCAATCAGCTTCTGGTTTCTTTGAACCCAAGAGTTCAGTTCTAAGTTTTTCTCTCTCCGCTCGCATTTTACTATAAGCTGCAAAGAGAGGCCATGCTATATCCACAACTTCTAGTTATGAAATCTCATCAGCCAAGTATCCCAGCTCATCACATTCAAATTCTGTCTTCCATCTGACACCAGGATTCAATTTTGCCAAATTCTCTGCCACTTTAAAACAGAGATTGCCTTTCATCCAGATTGCAACAACACATTCATCATTTCTGCTCAAGGCCTCATGAGAAGTATCTTTAGAGCCCATATTTCCACAAACAGTCTCTTCAAAGCAGTTTAGGCCTTTTCGATAAAGCTTCTCACAATTCTTCCAGAATCTTCCCCTTATCCATTTAAAAAGCCATTCCAACATGTTTGGTATTTGCAAATACCAGCACCCCCACTTCTCTGGTACCAAAATCTGTTCCAGTTTGGTAATGCTGCCAGAATGCAAAACACCAGAAATGGACTGGCTTTTATAAAAGGGGGTTTATTTGGTTACAAAGTTATACTCTTAAGGCCATAATGTGTCCAGGGTAACACATCAACAATCGGCTACTTTCACTGGAGGATGGACAATGGCGTCCGGAAAACCTCTGTTAGCTGGGAAGGCACGTGGCTGGAGTATGCTCTGGAGTTCTGGTTTCAGAACGGCTTTCTCCCAGGATGTTCCTCCATAGGCCACAGCTCCTCCTCAAAATGTCACTCTCAGTTGCTCTTGGGCCGTTTTGTCCTCTCTTAGCTTCTCCAGAGCAAAAGTCTGCTTTCTATCGCTGTCTTCAAACTGTCTCTCATCTGCAGCTCCTGTGCTTTCTTCAGTGTCCCTCTTGGCTGTAGCTCCTCTTCAAAATGTCACTCACAGTTGCACTGAGTTCCTAGTTTGTCAGTTCATTCATATGGCTCCAGTGATTTAATTTAGACCCACCCTGAATGGGTGGGGTAACACCTCCATGGAAACCATCCAATCAGAGTCATCACCCACAGTTGGGTGGGGCGCATCTCCATGGAAACACTCAAAGAATTACAATCTAACCAACACTGATATGTCTTCCCACACAAGATTACATCAAAGATAATGGCGTTTTGGGGGACTTAGGCACAGCATTACCAGCACGGACCTGGTGCAATCCATCAGCTAGACCTGCAACCAAAAGCAAGTAAAAATACTTAAGAATATTAAAAAGGGGGAGGAGAAAGACAAAACTGTAAGCCTAGTCTAAAGCTTGGCACATATTTAATACTTCCTAAAGGGGAGTCAAAGGAAAGGGGTACAGTGTTAACGGTCCTAAGATAATTTAGCAATAAGAAAATGGCTTCTCCCAATGAAGTTTAAAAATCTCAATTGCATGTAGAGTTACATGTGTCTTTCCTATTTTACATAAACTGTTCAATACACTAAACCAATCCCTTTTTTCCCTCTGATTAATGATTTCATTTAAGAATGAGTGGGGGAGGCGGGGCAAGATGGCAGACTGGTGAGCTGTATGTTTTAGTTACTCCTCCAGGAAAGTAGGTAGAAAGCCAGGAACTGCGTGGACTGGACACCACAGAGCAATCTGACTTTGGGTACATTTCATACAACAGTCATGAAAACGTGGAACTGCTGAGATCAGTGAAATCTGTAAGTTTCTGTGGCCAGGGGACCCACACCCCTCCCTGCCAGGCTCAGTCCCATGGGAGGAGGGGCTGTCAGCTCCGGGAAGGAGAAGGGAGAACTGCAGTGGCAGCCCTTATCGGAAACTCATTCTACTGATCCAAACTCCAACCATAGATAGACTGAGACCAGATACCAGAGAATCTGAGAGCAGCCAGCCCAGCAGAGAGGAGACAGGCATAGAAAAAAACAACACGAAAAACTCCAAACTAAAAGTGGAGGATTTTTGGAGTTCTGGAGAACATAGCAAGGGGAAGGACAGAGCTCAGGCCCTGAGGCTCATATGCAAATCCTGAAGAAAAGCTGATCTC
Organism: Choloepus didactylus; assembly: GCF_015220235.1. NCBI lineage: Eukaryota > Metazoa > Chordata > Mammalia > Pilosa > Megalonychidae > Choloepus > Choloepus didactylus. The sequence goes on from NC_051334.1 coordinate 144,229,739, forward strand.
TCTGCCCTGTGGACCTTTCCTTAATGGCCCTGATTGCTTTGTCTCTTAGCATTTCAATAACCCATTAGATCTCTGAGGAGGGCCCTTTTTTTTTAATCCTTTTTTCTTTTTCTAAAACAATTACTCTAAGAAGCCCAATACAGAAAGCTTCAAAGACTTGCAATTTGGGCAGGTCAAGACAAGAGCAGAACTAAGAGAGCTCTGAGAAAAAAGGCAATAATTCAGTGGCTGAGAAAATTCACTAAACACCACAACTTCCCAAGAAAAGGGGGGTGTCTGCACACAGCCAACATCCTGGTGGACAGGAAACACTCCTGCCCATCACCAGCCCCATAGCCCAGAGCTGCCCAGACAACCCAGTGTGACAGAAGCGCTTCAAATAACAGGAACACACCACAAAACTGGGTGTGGACATTAGCCTTCCCTGTAACCTCAGCTGATTGTCCCAGAGTAGGGACGGTGGAACAGTGTGAATTAACAAAGCCCCATTCAGCCATCATTTCAGCAGACTGGGAGCCTCCCTACACAGCCTAGCAGCCCAGAACTGCCCTGGGGGGACGGCACTCACCTGTGACATAGCACAGTCATCCCACAACAGAGGACCTGGGGTGCACAGCCTGGATGAGGGGCCCAATTGCAAGTCTCAGGAGCCATACGCCAATACCAAGGACTTGTGGGTCAGTGGCAGAGACCAACTGTGGCAGGACTGAACTGAAGGATTAGACTATTGCAGCAGCTTTAAAACTTTAGGATCACCAGGGAGATTTGATTGTTAGAGCCACCCCCCCCCTCCCTGACTGCCCAGAAACACGCCCATATACAGGGCAGGCAACACCAACTACACACGCAAGCTTGGTACACCAATTGGACCCGACAAGACTCACTCCCCCACTCACCAAAAAGGCTAAGCAGGGGAGAACTGGCTTGTGGAGAACAGGTGGCTCATGGACGCCACCTGCTGGTTAGTTAGAGAAAGTGTACTCCACGAAGCTGTAGATCTGATAAATTAGAGAAAAGGACTTCAATTGGTCTACAAATCCTAAAAGAACCCTATCAAGTTCAGCAAATGCCAAGAGGCCAAAAACAACAGAAAATTATAAAGCATACGAAAAAACCAGACGATATGGATAACCCAAGCCCAAGCACCCAAATCAAAAGATCAGAAGAGACACAGCACCTAGAGCAGCTACTCAAAGAACTAAAGATGAACAATGAGACCATAGTACGGGATACAAAGGATATCAAGAAGACCATAGAAGAGCATTAAGAAGACATTGCAAGACTAAATAAAAAAATGGATGATCTTATGGAAATTAAAGACACTGTTGACCAAATTAAAAAGATTCTGGACACTCATAGTACAAGACTAGAGGAAGTTGAACAACGAATCAGTGACCTGGAAGATGACAGAATGGAAAATGAAAGCATAAAAGAAAGAATGGGGAAAAAAATTGAAAAAATCGAAATGGACCTCACGGATATGATAGATAATATGAAACATCCAAATATAAGACTCATTGGTGTTCCAGAAGGGGAAGAAAAGGGTAAAGGCCTAGGAAGAGTATTCAAAGAAATTGTTGGGGAAAACTTCCCAAATCTGCTAAACAACATAAATACACAAATCATAAATGCTCAGCGAACTCCAAATAGAATAAATCCAAATAAACCCACTCTGAGACATATTCTGATCACACTGTCAAACACAGAAGAGAAGGAGCAAGTTCTGAAAGCAGCAAGAGAAAAGCAATTCACCACATACAAAGGAAACAGCATAAGACTAAGTAGTGACTACTCAGCAGCCACCATGGAGGCGAGAAGGCAGTGGCACGATATATTTAAAATCCTGAGTGAGAAAAATTTCCAACCAAGAATACTTTATCCAGCAAAGCTCTCCTTCAAATTTGAGGGAGAGCTTAAATTTTTCACAGACAAACAAATGCTGAGAGAATTTGTTAACAAGAGACCTGCCCTGCTGGAGATACTAAAGGGAGCCCTACGGACAGAGAAACAAAGACAGGACAGAGAGACTTGGAGAAAGGTTCAGTACTAAAGAGATTCGGTATGGGTACAATAAAGGATATTAATAGAGAGAGGGGAAAAATATGACAAACATAAACCAAAGGATAAGATGGCTGATTCAAGAAATGCCTTCACGGTTATAACGTTGAATGTAAAAGGATTAAACTCCCCAATTAAAAGATATAGATTGGCAGAATGGATCAAAAAAATGAACCATCAATATGTTGCATACAAGAGACTCATCTTAGACACAGAGACACAAAGAAACTGAAAGTGAAAGGATGGAAAAAATATTTCATGCAAGCTACAGCCAAAAGAAAGCAGGTGTAGCAATATTAATCTCAGATAAAATAGACTATAAATGCAGGGATGTTTTGAGAGACAAAGAAGGCCACTACATACTTATAAAAGGGGCAATTCAACAAGAAGAAATAACAATCGTAAATGTCTATGCACCCAATCAAGGTGCCACAAAATACATGAGAGAAACACTGGCAAAACTAAAGGAAGCAATTCATGTTTCCACAATAATTGTGGGAGACTTCAACACAGCACTCTCTCCTATGATAGATCAACCAGACAGAAGACCAATAAGGAAATTGAAAACCTAAACAATCTGATAAATGAATTAGATTTAACAGACATATACACGACATTACATCCCAAATCACGAGGATACACATACTTTTCTAGTGCTCATGGAACTTTCTCCAGAATAGATTATATGCTGGGACATAAAACAAGCCTCAATAAATTTAAAAAGATTGAAATTATTCAAAGCACATTCTCTGATCATAATGGAATACAATTAGAAGTCAATAACCATCAGAGACTTAGAAAATTCACAAATACCTGGAGGTTAAACAACACACTCCTAAACAATCAGTGGGTTAAAGAAGAAATAGCAAGAGAAATTGCTAAATATATAGAGACGAATGAAAATGAGAACACAACATACCAAAACTTATGGGATGCAGCAAAAGCAGTGCTAAGGGGGAAATTTATAGCACTAAATGCATATATTAAAAAGGAAGAAAGAGCCAAAATCAAAGAACTAATGGATCAACTGAAGAAGCTAGAAAATGAACAGCAAACAAATCCTAAACCAACTACAAGAAAAGAAATAACAAGGATTAAAGCAGAAATAAACGACATAGAGAACAAAAAAACAATAGAGGATAAATATCACCAAAAGTTGGTTCTTTAAGAAGATTAACAAGATTGAGAAGACCCTAGCTAGACTGACAAAATCAAAAAGAGAGAAGACCCATATAAACAAAATAATGAATGAAAAAGGTGACATAACTGCAGATCCTGAAGAAATTAAAAAAATTATAAGAGGATACTATGAACAACTGTATGGCAACAAACTGGATAATGTAGAGGAAATGGACAATTTCCTGGAAACATATGAACAACATAGACTGACCAGAGAAGAAACAGAAGAGCTCAACCAACCCATCACAAGCAAAGAGATCCAATCAGTCATCAAAAATCTTCGCACAAATAAATGCCCAGGGCCAGATGGCTTCACAGGGGAATTCTACCAAACTTTCCAGAAAGAACTGACACCAATCTTACTCAAAACTCTTTCAAAACATTGAAGAAAATGGAACACTACCTAACTCATTTTATGAAGCTAACATCAATCTAATACCAAAACCAGGCAAAGATGCTACAAAAAAGGAAAACTACCGGGCAATCTCCCTAATGAATATAGATGCAAAAATCCTCAACAAAATACTTGCAAATCGAATCCACAGACACATTAAAAAAATCAAACACCATGACCAAGTGGGGTTCATTCCAGGCATGCAAGGATGGTTCAACATAAGAAAATCAATCAATGTATTACAACACATTAACAAGTCAAAAGGGAAAAATCAATTGATCATCTCAATAGGTGCTGAAAAAGCATTTGACAAAATCCAACATCCGTTTTTGATAAAAACACTTCAAAAGGTAGGAATTGAAGGAAACTTCCTCAACATGATAAAGACCATATATGAAAAACCCACAGCCAGCATAGTACTCAATGGATAGAGACTGAAAGCCTTCCCTCAAAGATCAGGAACAAGACAAGGATGCCCACTGTCACCACTGTTATTCAACATTGTGCTGGAAGTGCTAGCCAGGGCAATCCGGCAATGCGGTCGGGGTTACTGCTTCTGGGGGGAGGGGCGGCCGGTAGCTGAGCCCTCAGCTCTCGGGGCTGCTTAAAGGGTACCGGCGGCGGGGGCTCTTTCCCGGAGGCGAGGGGGAGGCGGAGGACTTGGCCGGGTCCTCGGCGGGAGGCGTGCAAGGTGTGGAGGGCGGCGATAAGGACAAGACACTCTTCATCCAGTAGGAGTATGCGCCAAAGAGACTTTATTCAGGGGTGATCACAGGTTATATAGGCTGGTAAGAAGGGCAGGGCTGGAAAGGAGGTGAAGTAGCCTAAAATGGCAATACTGAGGGAAGAGGGGCTAGGATTGGTTCTGAGAGGACGCAGGAGCCGTTGCAGCGGGCGGGGGTTGTTCTGGCCACGGTGCATGCGCGCTGGCGGTGGCAGGAGTGGCCTTGGCACAAGGGAGTGTGTGGGCAAGATAGGGAAGTGAGGAAAGGGCGGTTGGGAGAAAGGCGGTTTCCTCCGGCAAGCCTCCCCTGCCCATGACATTTTGGGTGAGGAAAAGGGAGCTGCCCCGACCTCGCTCCCCAGGCTCAGGGGGGCTGCAGAGGGCACTCACGCCCGTACCTACTACCCTCCCCAGGGGGTGATCAGGTCCCCTGGCCCAGGCCTGGCAAGCTGAGGTACAAGCTCAGCTACCCGCACGGCAAGACAAAGAAATAAAAGGCATCCAAATTGGAAAAGAAGAAGTAAAACTGTCATTGTTTGCAGATGATATGATCTTATATCTAGAAAACCCTGAGAAATCGACGATACAGCTACTAGAGCTAATAACCAAATTTAGCAAATTAGCGGGATACAAGATTAATGCACATAAGTCAGTAATGTTTCTATATGCTAAAAATGAACAAAGTGAAGAGACACTCAAGAAAAAGATACCATTTTCAATAGCAACTAAAAAAATCAGGTACCTAGGAGTAAACTTAACCAAAGATGTAAAAGACCTATACAAAGAAAACTACATAACTCTACTAAAAGAAATAGAAGGGGACCTTAAAAGATGGAAAACTAGTCCATGTTCATGGATAGGAAGGCTAAATGTCATTAAGATGTCAATTCTACCCAAACTCATCTACAGATTCAATGCAATCCCAATCAAAATTCCAACAACCTACTTTGCAGACTTGGAAAAGCTAGTTATCAAATTTATTTGGAAAGGGAAGATGCCTTGAATTGCTAAAGACACTCTAAAAAAGAAAAACGAAGTGGGAGGACTTAACACTCCCTGACTTTGAAGCTTATTATAAAGCCACAGTTGCCAAAACAGCATGGTACTGGCACAAAGATAGACATATAGATCAATGGAATCGAATTGAGAATTTGGAGACAGACCCTCAGATCTATGGCCGACTGATCTTTGATAAGGCCCCCAAAGTCACTGAACTGAGTCATAATGGTCTTTTCAACAAATGGGGCTGGGAGAGTTGGATATCCATATCCAAAAGAATAAAAGAGGACCCCTACCTCACCCCCTACACAAAAATTAACTCAAAATGGACCAAAGATCTCAATATAAAAGAAAGTACCATAAAACTCTTAGAAGATAATGTAGGAAAACATCTTCAAGACCTTGTATTAGGCGGCCACTTCCTAGACTTTACACCCAAAGCACAACCAACGAAGGAAAAAATAGATAAATGGGAACTCCTCAAGCTTAGAAGTTTCTGCACCTCAAAGTAATTTCTCAAAAAGGTAAAGAGACAGCCAACTCAATGGGAAAAAAATTTTGGAAACCATGTATCTGAAAAAAGACTGATATCTTGCATATATAAAGAAATACTACAACTGAATGACAATAGTACAGACAGCCCAGTGATAAAATGGGCAAAGGATATGAAAAGACAGTTCTCTGAAGAGGAAATAAAAATGGCCAAGAAACACATGAAAAAATGTTCAGCTTCACTAGCTATTAGAGAGATGCAAATTAAGACCACAATGAGATACCATCTAACACCGGTTAGAATGGCTGCCATTAAACAAACAGGAAACTACAAATGCTGGAGGGGATGTGGAGAAATTGGAACTCTTATTCATTGTTGGTGGGACTGTATAATGGTTCAGCCACTCTGGCAGTCAGTCTGGCAGTTCCTTAGAAAACTAGATGTAGAGTTACCATTTGATCCAGCGATTGCACTTCTCGGTATATACCTGGAAGGTCGGAAAGCAGTGACACGAACAGATATCTGCACGCCAATGTTCATAGCAGCATTATTCACAATTGCCAAGAGATGGAAACAATCCAAATGTCCTTCAACAGATGAGTGGATAAATAAAATGTGGTATATACACACGATGGAATACTACACGGCAGTAAGAAGGAACGATCTCGTGAAACATATGACAACATGGATGAACCTTGAAGACATAATGCTGAGCGAAATAAGCCAGGCACAAAAAGAGAAATATTATATGCTACCACTAATGTGAACTTTGAAAAATATAAAACAAATGGTTTATAATGTAGAATGTAGGGGAACTAGCAATAGAGAGCAATTAAGGAAGGGGGAACAGTAATCCAAGAAGAACAGATAAGCTATTTAACATTCTGGGGATGCCCAGGAATGACTATGGTCTGTTAATTTCTGATGGATATAGTAGGAACAAGTTCACAGAAATGTTGGTATATTAGGTAACTTTCTTGGGGTAAAGTAGGAACATGTTGGAAGTTAAGCAGTTATCTCAGGTTAGTTGTCTTTTTCTTACTCCCTTGTTATGGTCTCTTTGAAATGTTCTTTTATTGTATGTTTGTTTTCTTCTTAACTTTTTTTTCATACAGTTGATTTAAAAAAGAAGGGAAAGTTAAAAAAAAAAAAAAAGAAAAACAAGGAAAAAAAGATGTAGTGCCCCCTTGAGGAGCCTGTGGAGAATGCAGGGGTATTCGCCTACCCCACCTCGATGGTTGCTAACATGATCATAGATATAGGGGACTGGTGGTTTGATGGGTTGAGCCCTCTACCATAGGTTTTACCCTTGGGAAGACGGTTGCTGCAAAGGAGAGGCTAGGCCTCCCTATAACTGTGCCTAAGATCCTCTTCCCGAATGCCTCTTTGTTCAGATGTGGCCCTCTCTCTCTAGCTAAGCCAAGTTGAAAGGTGAAATCACTGCTCTCCCCCCTACGTGGGATCAGACACCCAGGGGAGTGAATCTCCCTGGCAACGTGGAATATGACTCCCGGGGAGGAATGTAGACCTGGCATCGTGGGACGAAGAACATCTTCTTGACCAAAAGGGGGTGTGAAAGGAAATGAAATAAGCTTCAGTAGCAGAGAGATTCCAAAAGGAGCCGAGAGGTCACTCTGGTGGGCACTCTTACGCACACTTTAGACAACCCTTTTTAGGTTCTAAATAATTGGGGTTGCTGGTGGTGGATACCTGAAACTATCAAACTACAACCCAGAACCCATGAATCTTGAAGACAGTTGTATAAAATTGTACTTATGAGGGTGACAATGGGATTGGGAAAGCCATAAGGACCACACTCCACTTTGTGTAGTTTATGGATGGATGAGTAGAAAAATAGGGGAAGGAAACAAACAGACAAAGGTACCCAGTGTTCTTTTTTACTTCAATTGCTCTTTTTCACTCTAATTATTCTTGTTATTTTTGTGTGTGTGCTAATGAAGGTGTCAGGGATTCATTTAGGTGATGAATGTACAACTATGTAATGGTACTGTGAACAATCGAAAGTGCGATTTGTTTTGCATGACTGCGTGGTATGTGAATATATCTCAATAAAATGAAGATAAAAGAAAGAAAAAGAAAAAAAAAAAAAGAATGAGTGGGTAGCAGATCTGGCTAAGACTAGGGCAAATCAGGCCAAAGGGTAAAGGTTGAAACTGACTGTGTATTAAAACTTCAATTTCCATGTGAAACCAAGGGAAGAGATGTTTATTTGTTGCAGGAGCTCTATTTTCTAAACAGTATAACTTCTACAGTCAGTTTGTTTAAACAGCACAATTTCATGGAACTTTGAATAGGAACTGAGATATGGTAAGTTTGTATAGGTTAGATTGAAATAGTGACATATCCCAAAGTAATTTGGGCAGAGAATAAAAATATATATGCAGGGCCCCCCTGAGGAGCTAGGGGAAAATGTGGAAGTGTTGGACTTCCTCACCTGGACTGATGCTGATGTTCTCAGAAACATTGAGGACTGGTGGCTTGATGTGCTGAGCCCTCTATCGTGGGACTTGCCCTTATGAAGCTCGTTACTGCAAAGGAGAGGCTAAACCTGCTTATAATTGTGCCTAAGAGTCTCCCCCTGAGTGCCTCTTTGTTGGTCAGATGTGGCCCTCTCTAACAAAGCCACGTTGGCAGGTGAACTCACTGTCCTCCTCCCCAACGTGGGACCTGACTCCCAGGGGTGTAAATCTCCCTGGCTATGCAGGGTATGACTCCTGGGGGATGCATGTGGACCTGGCATCATGGGATTGAGAACATCTTGACCAAAAGGGGGATGCGAAATGAAATGAAATAAAGTTTCATGGCTGAGAGATTCCAAATGGAGTCGAGAGGTCACTCTGGTGGACATTCTCATGCACTATATAGATAACCCTTTTTAGGTTTTAATGTATTAGAATGCTAGAAGTAAATAGCTGAAAGTATCAAGCTCCAACCCAGTGGCCTGCAGTCTTGAAGATGATTGTATAACAATGTAGCTTACAAGGGGTGACAGTGTGATTGTGAAAACCCTGTGGATCACACTCCCTTTATCCAGTGTATGGATGGATGAGTAGAAAAATGGGAACAAAAACGGAATGAAAAATAGAGTGGATGGGGGGATGATTTGGGTGTTCTTTTTCACTTTTATTTTTTATTCTTACTCTGATCCTTTCTGATGTAAGGAAAACGTTCAAAAATAGATTGGGATGATGAATCCACAACTATATGATGGTACTGTGAACGGTTGATTGTACATCAGGGATGATTGTATGGTATGTGAATATATTGCAATAAAACTGAACTTAATTTTTTTTTTTAAAAAAAGGTCCTACTTACAATGGGTTCACACCCACAGAAATGGATTAAATTTAAGAACATGTTTTTCTGGTATACATATAGCTTCAAATCACCACTACCCCTAAACAATATAACTAGTTTTACCAGTTCTTGAACTTTATATAAATTGAATTTTGCTTTAAAAAAAAAAGAATGATGGGGTCAAGTGGAGGTGAAAGAGGGCTTTAATTTTCAGAAATATGCCTCCTGTTGCCCTGGGTCACTCTATGAGCATAGTCTTAGATGGTCTCCATAATGCCATCCTTGCTCTGGTCCTGACTGGAGTTGGGTTTTTCTGGTGCAACTGCTGTCCTGGCCACTCAAGCTACCCATGCCTTGTGTGCCCTTTCCTTCATCACCCTTATCTCCTCATCTTTTGCCTCCTCCACTTTGCCCCGCTTTGGCCTGACCTCTTTGGCCTGGCATGGGCCCTGTTCCAGTTTGCTAATGCTGCTGGAATGCAAAACACCAGAGATGGATTGGCTTTTATAAAGGGGGTTTGTTTACAGTTACAATCTTAAGCCCATAAAGTGTCCAAGGTAACACATCAACAATCAGGTACTTTCACTGGAGGGTGGCCAATGGTGTCTGGAAAACCTCTGTTAGCTGGGAAGGCACGTGGTCGGTGTCTGTTCCAAGTTCTGGTTTCAAAATGGCTTTCTCTCAGGACATTCTTCTCTAGGCTTCAACTCCTCAAAAATGTCACTCTTAGTTGCTCTTGGAGCAAGAGTCTGCTTTCAACGGCCGTCTCCAAAATGTCTCTGTAAACTGCAGTTCCTCTCTCAGCGCCTGTGCATTCTTCAAAGTGTCCCTCTTGGCTGTAGCAAGCTTGCTCCTTCTGTCAGAGCTTATACAGTGCTCTAGTAAACTAACCAAGGCCCATGCTGAATGTGCAGGGCCAGACCTCCATGGAAACTATCCACAGTCATCACCCACAGTTGGATGGGGCCTATTTCCATGGAAACACTCAAAGAATTACAATCCAATCAACACTGATGTGTCTGCCCACACAAGATTACATCAAAGATAATGGTGTTTGGGGGGACATAATACATTCAAACTGGCACAGGCACAGGCCCCTATTATTGGCAGTTCTCTCATGGTCCCCCTTTTTAAGGTACAGTCTCTATGACAGTTTTTCCAAAGTGTTTTTCTGCCAGATTCAAACTCTGTATAACACATTATCAAGGACAGTTCACTAAACGCCTGCTAAGTGAATTGAATAGTCAGTGGACCATTTTTTGTAGGGCATATTTTTGTATTTTCAATAAAGATACGAATTCTCAGTATATTTGTTTGTGTGTGTCAAATAGGTCAGTAGGGCCTAGACGGTAATTGCTAAAGGAATGCCATGAAAACAGAATGGTGAGGAGGCCTCCTTTTAAGCGATAATACCCTTCAATTGATTGTACACCATGGATGATTATATGGTGTGTGAATATGTTTCTATAAAATTGCAGGGGAAAAAAACAGAGGAATACAAGTGCTGAAGAAAACATGGAGAGAGGGATGTACCTATTCACTGTTGGTGGGGAAGCAGAATGGTGCAGCCCATCTTGAGGGCAGTGTGGCAGTTCCACAAGAAACTAAGTATGGGGTTGCCATAAGATCCTGCAACCTTATTATTGGGTATATACTTGGAATAACTGAGAGCAGGGAATGAATAGACATTTGCACACTGGTGTTTATGGCAGCAGTATTCACGAATTGCAATGGATGGAGGTGGCCAAAGGGTCCTCTGACTGATGAACAGAATGGTGAACTGTCATGTATGCATACAATGGAATACTGAATGGTTGAAAGAAGGAATGAAGTTTTGAGGCATTCAACTGGATAAAAGGATCTGGAGGACGGCATTTTTGAGTGAAATAAGCCAGAAACAAAAAGACAAACATTATAATGCCTCACTAATATGGACTAACTATAATGTGAAAACTCTGAGAATTGAATCTGAGAGAACAGGTTATCAGAGGAATGCTTATTGTAAAGGTCCCTAGATTGTAAGCTCTTACAGCAGCCACATCTATTCCTGAGTTGTAATGGTTATCTCTAAATTCTGAGTTGCTGTGCTCTTTGTGTATAACCTCCTTGGTCCCTGAACTTTGAGAATCTGTGTGACATCTGAGACTCAGAGCTAGAGTTTGCAGCTATTAATGTAGTATTATCCTATACTGCAGCTCTTAAAAAAGCTGAAAAAGAATTCAGACTTCAATTAGAGATATGAATGAAGCAGATCTGGTTAGGACTAAGGCAAATCAGACTGAAGAGTAAAGGACAATATTGACTGCATTTTAAAATCTCAACTTCTGTGTGAGACCAAAGGAAGAGAAGTTTATTTGGTGCAAAATCTGTATTTCCTGTAGCACACTAAATAATATAACTTGTACAGTCAGTTTATTCAAACACCCTAATTCCATGGAACGCTGAATAGAGAGTGAGATCTGGTAGGCTTCTACAGGTTAGTGCGAAACCCTGACACATCCCAAAGAAATTTGGGCAGAGAATAAAAATGTATTTGCAAAGCCCCCCCAGTGGGACTGGAGAAAAATGTGGATATATTAAATGTTCCTACCTGGGGAATTACTGATATTCTTACAGGCATTGGGAACTACCAATTTAGAAGGCTGAGCCCTCAATCTTGGTTCTTGCCCTTATGAAGCTTGTTACTGCAAAGGAGAAGACAAGCCTACTTATAATTTTGCCTAAGTGTCTCCCCCAGAGACACTCTCTCTAAGCCCACTCGGCAGGTAAACTCACTTCCCTCCCCGTTACATGGGACAGGACTCCCAGGGGTGAGCCTGGACCTGGCATCATGGGATTGAGAAAGTCTTTTTGACCAAAAGGGGGAAGAGAAATGAAACAAAATAAAGTTTAGTGGCTGAGAGATTTCAAATGGAGTTGAGAGGTCAGTCTGGAGTTTATTTTTATGCATTATAAAGATATCCCTTTTTAGTTTTTACTGTATTGGAATAGCTAAAAGGAAATATCTACAACTGCTGAAAAGGAATCCAGTAGCCTTTATTTTCGAAGACAAACATATAACTATGTAGCTTACACAGTATGACTGTGATTGTGAAAATCTTGTGGCTCGCACTCCTTTTATCCAGTGTATGGACAGATGGGTAGAAAAATGGGAACAAAAATTAAATGAATAATAGGGGAGATGGGGGGGCATGGGATATTTTGGGTGTTCTTTAGCTGTATTTTTACCCTTTTTTGGATTAATTAAAATGTTCAAAAATTGCTTGTGCTGATGAATGCACAATTATATGACGGTATAGGGAACACTTGATTGTATACTGTGGATAATTGTAGAGCATTTTAACATATCTCAATAAAACTGAATTGAAAAAAAAAGAGGTAATACCCCTGAATTACCATGAGTAGGCCCTGCACATCATAGAAGTTTTTCCCTGGGCCAATCATAGGTTTACATTGAACCCATACATTCTTCTCCTCCACCAGCTATAATCCTGCCTCACCCTCACCCTGCCCCACTAGGACCATACATATGTGCAAAATGTGGTGACAAGGGTCCACAGTGAGAGGAGGATGTTTCAAAGCAAAGCTGATTTCCCTAATCTCCATTTATGCTAAGGAACTCAGGCACAAACCCAGACACTAACAGAATCTTCCTAAGAGGCTACTCACAGGGCCTTATGGGAAGATGACACCAAATTCTCTTTCCTCAAACAGAAAGTCATACCCATTAAACAATAACTCCCCATTCCCACTATTCTGCTTTCTGTCTCTATGAATCTGCATATTAAGTATTTCCTATAAGGGAGCTCATGCAGTATTTGTCCTTTGGGGTATGACTTGTTTCACACAATGTGATGTTTTCAGGGTTCATCCCCATTGTGACATGTTCTGGCACTTCACTTCTTTTTATGGCTGAATAAAATTCCATCATATGGTTATACCAAAAAAAAAAAAAAAACACAAAAAACAATTTCTGTTCACTGCCCTCTTTGTGTGGAAGTTAGAATAGGAGCCATTCTGGCCCAAAGGTCCTGCTGCTTCAAAGGAACACGACATGAGTCTCCATCAAGGCCAGGAAGAGGCTTTCTCCCTTTTCTCCTCTCCTTCCCTCCCCCTACTCCAAGACCAGGAAAACATACTATAGTGAACTCAGAAGCAGAAAGTTGTGCCTTCAAATGTATTTTGTTGCCTTCAACATCCTTGAGAGAACCGTGGTTCCTAATGATTAAACACTGAAAGGAAACCTTTTGGTTTAATGCTAGTCAAAGAAAGAACAACAGCAGCAACAACAACAACAAAACATGATCCCCTGAAGCAATGTTCCAGAGTAGTCACTCACTGAAAAAAAAAAAACACAAGAATCTTACCTTGACTTTGTTCATGCTGCTTTTCTCACATGATACTTTCAGGCTAGGAAAAACAAAAACAAAAACAAAATTGAAGTGTGATGAGAACTGAGGAATGATTGCTAAATGTTTTTAGGCATAGAAATGCTATTGTGGTTATGACTTACATAAAAAGGCCTATCTATTAGACAAACATGCTGAATTGCTTACAGATGAAATATCTGGGATTGTTTTCAAAATAATTGGAGGTGGTGGTGATTGCCCAGGAGTTGATAATTGTTCAAGCTAGGTGATCAGTGTATGGATCAATCATTACACTATTCTCTGTACTTTTATATACATTTGACCTTTTCCATTATAAAAGTTAAAGAAAAAAACTAATGATCTACATTTCTTTTTTTTTCCTTTTCCTTGGCTTTCTTTGCTCTCTTTTTTGGTATCTTCACCTGTAAATCAAAACACATTATAATTGAAAATGAAGTTTTAAAATTCTAAAACTCCAATACCTTTGAGTAGATAAATATGTTTTGGCCTTCCCATTTGTTGTTACAGAGAATTTAATTCATTCAAACATTTATTGCTAGTTATTGCTATTGCTAAGCATTGGGGACAAAGAAATTGAAGTCATACTAGGTATTAGATGATGTGGTGATTTGAGAGTGTAAGTAACCCAGAAAATCATGTTTTCCTGTGGGTGTAAGTCTATTGTAAGCAGGAGCTTTTGATGAGGTTATTTCAGTTAAGGTGTGGCCCAGGGTGGGTCTTAATCCTCTTACTGGAGTCCTTTTATAAATGGGATGAATACAGAAAGAGAGAAAAAGGGAGAGGGAGAGAGAGAGAGGAAAGGAGGGAGGGAGGGAGAGGGAGAGGGAGAGAGAGAGAGTGAGAGAGCACCATACAAGCAAGAAGCTGAAAGCAATGAAACACGGAAGAGAAGGGAGAGACCAGCAGATGCTGCCATGTGCTTTGCATGCGACAGAGGAGCCGAGTTTGGCAGCTGGTCTTCAGGAAGAAAGTACTGCCTTGATGATGCCTTGATTTGGACATTTTCTTGGCCTCAAAACTGTAAGCAAATAAACTCCCATTGTTTAAACCCATCCCATTTCATGGTATTTTCTTTAAGCAGCCCAGGAAACTAAAACAGATGATATAGGGGATTATTATTAACTTACTGGATGAAATAATAATATTGTAGTTAATTAGGAAAATGTCCTTTCATTTAGAGATGCATACAAAAATATTAAGGGTTGAAATGTGATATTTGTAATTTACTTTAAATACCTCAGCAAAAAAAAAACCATATTTGAAACAAATATGTCAAAATGCTAACAACTGTTAAATCTAGGGAATAAGTAAATGATATTAATTATACTATTCTCTTTACTTTTCTGAATGTTTGTAGTGTTTCATAATGACAAAAAAAAACACCTTTGTTTGGGGCATGTGGGGGAGGGGGTTTGCTTCCTAGGAGTTCAGTTTAATGAAGGAGGCAGATAAATAAAGAGATAAATAGATAAATTTGAATTCTAACCGCATAACCTTAGGTATGATACTTATAACCTACTCTGTGCCTCCACTTCCTCATCTCTAAGATGCATCCTACTACGCATATAATGAATATAAAGCACATAGCACAGGGCCTGGCACAAAGTCGGTGGGCGCTCAAAAAATCCTGAGTATTATGATTGTGTTTAAGAACTTTCCTCTAAAATAAGTTTTCAGAAGTAAAATTAGTTTTGAAACAAGGCTTGTGAATGATGTTGGCTTTCTTACCATTAGAGTCTGTTTCAGAGTCAGAGTCACTGTCACTATTGTCAGAATACTTCTTGTGTTTTCTTTTGGATGATTTTTCCTTTCTCCTTTTCTTGGACTTTTCTTTTGAATGACTAGACTTCTTTTTTCTCTTCTACATAAAATACCAAAAATGCAACATCTAAAGAAGTATCTCTGAGAAGAAGTGTTATTGTATTTGAAAAACTAAAAAGGAATGGATGATAGGCAGCTTGGCTAAAAACAAAGTCTAATGTTCTATTTATAAACCTATTTAACTTCTCAATAAAAATGCTCTAAATTCTGAAGTAGAAGCTGAAGTAGTGCTTTTTCTCTGGCTCTTCATCCTCTACTGGTGTATGCGCATAAGAATTAAATTTAAAGAAAATGGTTTTAAGAGTTATAAAATGGTGAAATATGGACAACAGAATATAAAAATATGGATTTAAAATCTTTCAGGAAGGACATTAATTATCCCAGAACCATTATAAGCAAGCACAGAAATACCTTTCTGAGAGTGCAGTTTGAGGGTCTACAAACTCATAACAGTGTAATAGTCACTTACTTTTGCATAAAGAGTTTGTTTATAAAGCATTATATTCACATGGAAAGCATCATGGAGGAATTATATTTTCAGAAGAAACCACAGGGCAAAAAGTAGGGAACCAGGAATGATAAGGAAAGGTGAAAGAAACGATGTAAGAAGATTGCAAGAATGCAAAGGACATATGGTAGAGCAGCAACTGTTCTGTCTCCCCAGAACCAGAAGAACCTAAATAATTTCACTGTTATGGAGAATTCTGAAAATGTATATTATTATAATTCTATAATAGTTTAGAAAGGGAGTTTCTATATCATACAATCTCTTCCTCTGAAGATCACATCTGGAATAATTTAAGTATTGCCTAGAAAATTATTTCTAGTGTTCCTTCCAACTCTAATTATATGAGTTCAGGTTCTTGGAGAATTTTCCAATTGTGTCTATAAAAACAAGTTTCAGAAAATAATGCTTTATTACTCTGTCACAAATTACAGGTTTACCTGTCAAGCACTTTGTCTCAATTCAATCTAAAGTAGACCCAGAAATAGAGGAGAGAGAAGAAACTTATGAAAAGCACCAAAAAGAAAGGAAATAAGAAAAAAGAAAACAGCACTAAGTCTTCAGATAGTATCGGTTATAGGAAGATTAAATACACAAAACAGAACTGTATATTCACTTTTTTTATTAAATTCAGTTTTATGGAAATACATTCACACACCATACAATCATCCATGGTATACATACACTGTCCACAGTATGATAACACAGTTATGCGTTCATCACCACAATTGTATATTCACTTTTAAACATCTCTTTGTAATACTAATATCTGGAATGCAATCTGCTACTGGGTTAGGTTAAAAAAATTCACAACAATAATATGTACTGTGATGGTTTGAAACTCTATGTACCCCAGAAAAAATATGTTCTTAAGGTTAATCCATTTCATGGGTGTGGACCCATTTTAAGTAGGATCTTTTGGTAAGGCTACTTAAGTTAAGATGTGACCCACCTCATTCAGGGTGGTTCTTAATCCTTTTCCTGGAGTCCTTTATGAGAGAATGAAATTCAGACACAGAGAGACAGCCACAGAAGCAAGAAACTGAAAGCAGGGAAACCCGGAGATAAGGGAGAGGCCAAGCAGATGCTGCCATGTGCCTTGCCATGTGACAGAGGAATCCAGGATTGCTGACAGCTAGTCTTAAGAAAGAAAGGATAGACTTGATGATGCCTTGATCTGGACATTTTCATGGCATCAAAACTGTAAGCTTGTAACCTAATAAACTCCCATTGTTAAAAACCAATGCATTTCATGGTATCTGCTTTGAGCAGTTTAGCAAACTGTTCTAGTTTGCTAATGCTGCCAGAATGCAAAACACCAGAAATGGATTGGCTTTTATAAAAGGGGGTTTATTTGGTTACAAAGTTACAGTCTTAAGGCCATAAAGTGTCCAAGGCAACACTTTAGCAATTGGGTACCTTCACTGAAGGATGGCCAATGGTGTCCGGAAAACCTCTGTTAGCTGGGAAGGCATGTGGCTGGCATCTGCTCCTGAGTTCTGGTACCAAAATGGCTTTCTCCCAGGATGTTCCTCTCTAGGCTTCAGCTTCTCTCCAAAACGGCACTCTCAGTTGCTCTTGGGGCGTTTGTCCTCTCTTAGCTTCTCCGGAGCAAAAGTCTGCTTTCAAAGGCCATCTACAAAATGTCTTTGCAAACTGCAGTTCCTCTCTCAGTGCCTGTGCATTCTTCAAAGTGTCCCTCTTGGCTGTAGCTCCTTTTCAAAATGTCACTCTCAGCTGCACTGAGTTCCTTCTGTTTGTCAGCTCATTTATATGGCTCCAGTGATTTAATTTATACCCATCCTGAATGGGTGGGGTAACACCTCCATGGGAATTATCCAATCAGAGTCATCACCCACAGTTGGGTGGGGAGCATCTCCACGGAAACACTCAAAGAATTAAAATCTAATCAACACTGATACGTCTGTCCAAGCAAGATTACTTCAAAGATAATAGTGTTTTGGGGGATATAATACATTCAAACTGGCACACAAACTAAAACATGTATTGTTTGTTTTAACTTGGAACCCTTCTATAAATAGGAAATTAACACCCCATGAATAAAAATTTAAAGTGAACAATTAGCATGCCAAAATTCACTAGCAACATGTTTTAATCCTTAGGAATGTTTCGTGTTTTTCAATTTAAAGTTTTAGAAAAGCATAAAAGAAGAGAAAGAGAGAAAATGTGAAATGTACTTAAAATTCTTCATTTAGTTAATAACAAAAAAAACGAAGACATACTCCAGATTTAAACAAGTGTTATAATGTATTAAAAGAATATTTTTAACTACTTACCCTGGTTCAGGATTTTCTGAAGAAAATCTCCATACTTCAGGAGCTCCCAATTCTCCAATTCTGTGTGCCTCAATTAATCTCATAAAAGATACAGGCCTGTCAATTATAAATCAATAAGAGTGTTCTGTTTCCTAAATATACACTCAGATTAAACAGGAGTCCAGTTATAGTCCTATTTTCACTGTTTGTTTTAAACTTAGATTAATAAAACTTTGGAGACACGGTAAACTCAACATTTAGGATTTGATGTTCTGATGCTACATATCAAATGATATAGACAACAAATAGCCTGAGCAGCAGAGCCCAAAATTCAGTCTGGGAGGGTGTCCAGTACATCCTTTCTCCTGCATGCATGACATAGGTCCTAATTATTGCTCATCTCATCTTCTGCAATACATGACAGTAACCGATTTACATTTGGAAATAATCCCATTTGTTTATACACATTTATGAAAGGAAAGTGAAGTCTGTCCCAATTTGGTTAAAATTTCAGTTTTTATAAACTCAGGAATTAAAAAGGGTAATAAAAATGAAGCATTATAAAAAGTAAAAAATAAAGGGAGCTCCGAAAATGAAAGAAAAGTTCTATGTGACAAAAGTTATATTCATTGAGATTCAGTTTTTCCCTCTGTTTTCCTTTTTTTAGAAAAGCAGTACATTGTCTATGTGCTCTTTGTAAGGCAGTACATTTTTGTTTTGCTTTGTTTTATTGTAATGTTTGCGATTTCTTCTGTGTTAATTTTTCCTGTTATCCATAAACGGAAAAACAAAAACACTAAGGGGTCAATTCTCCCAATTGTAGCTGCTTATGTCTCCATTTGTGTGTTTTTTAACAAAACTTTAAAAGTAAATAAACTGTGTTGTTTGTTTGAATAAGTTATGTTTTACTTCTTCAGTCAGGGGAAAAGATATAATACAGAGTAGTATTCAGAGGGTCTCTTGCTTCAAGAGGAAGATAATCATGAAAGGAGACATACATATAATCATACTTGGCATATATGAGGATAGGGGAAAGGATGCCTGCCAGACTAAAGAGCACACCATCCTATCCTTATTCCTGCTGCTGCCTGGCTTCATCTCTTCTCAAGATAAATTATTTATCTTCTGCACGCACAAATGCAATTTTCACCCAAGCTGTTTTTACATCTATTGGCTAGGATTCTGCAAAAAGAAGTAGTTTACCTTTTATTGACACAGATGAGGGGAACCTTTCCGAAAAAAAAAATTAACTTGGAGAGGTATGTCCCCAACATAACTCAGGACCGTTTTTACTGTTTCCCAGGCATGAAACACTAATAGCTAATAACACTTTCGGAGTGTTTATTATGTTCCAAGCACTAAATCATTACAACAGCCCTAAAAGAGTTGAAGACTGAAGAAATAAAGCTCAGAGAGGACAAGAAACTTGTCCCAATCACACATCTATTAAGTGGCAAAGCAGGGTTTCTAACTCAGGCAGTCTGAATCTGGAGGCTGTTCTCTTCATCACTGCTTTATTACCTCACTCAACTGTTAGAACTTCAACCTGCCCCTCAGTGCCTGTAACATTTTAAAACTTTCTCATTTTTAAACACAGTGCATGTAAAACACTTATTACAGTGCCTGACACACTTTCAATAAACATTAGATATTATTAATACTTACACAGCAGTAATTGTAACTCTTTTCCTTCTCCTTGTTAAACCATCTATTTTTCCACTCCAATATTCAGTCCATTAGGGGAATTTCACCCTTGCCTGTTCTTCAAGATCAAGCCTGGACAACACCACCTTTCTCAAGGTAGCCTCATCTACAGCTTAGCAGATCACTTTTCCTACATTCATCCAATCATTTTGTCACAGGGGAAGGTTTTCCTCCTCTCCAATTTAAACCCTTAATCTCAACCCTTCCCGATTTACAAAGAATTCCCACCTACACACCCCATTATCATCTCAAACCTAACATGTCTTTTCATTCATTCAACAAGCAATGGTTGAGCATCTACTAAATGCCAAGTACTGAGAATGATGTGAAGAACAAAACAGGGTTCCTTGTTTCCATGAACTCAGTCTAGTGGGAATAAAATAAAAACATGCTCACGAGTCATAACCACACAAGGCAAGTCAATGCTGTAATTCGGTAAGTCTGGGGCTCTTGGCGGGTCCGCCCCATGTCCAGAGGTGGATGACGGTGGCGGCACCCCAGGGCACTCTAGGAAGGCGCCTGAGAATACGTGAAAATATAAGGGAGGAAAGGGGTGAATAAGGGGTTGCCCTGGGTATCTTGAAGAAAGGGATGGAAATGGGCGCAAGACAGGCAGAGGGAGCGAAATGTAAACGGTCAGAAGCGAAACAAAAGGTGAATGTGGTCGTCTCACTCACTTCTGCCGCAGGCTCTCCTCCCTGTCCAGGTCCAGGAGGCCGGGCTAAGGCTTGTCGCTCCCATAGGGTTGCAAGTAGTTAATAGGCGGACCAAGAAGCTGAAGCGAAGGGGGTGCCGCAAGACCCAGAAAGGCGCTCTCGAGAGTGAGACCGCGAGGGAGAGCGGTAGGAATAATTTCGGGATCCTTGACTGAGGCCCCCCAACTGATGTCCCAGGCCATTCTTGTCCCCGGACCCAGGGCAAGAACAAGAGCAAGAGCTGCGGCCCCGCGGGGAAGGGGCGGCTTTGCTGGGCTTGGGCTCTTCGAGGAACTACAACCCTTCCCGGCGCTCCGGTCTGCGCAAGCCAGACACTGGAGCCATCGCTGCTGCCGGGTCCCCGGAGCCACGGAAGAAGAGGCGCTCTTGCGAGCGTGGGAAGATCTGGATCGCCTTGGCTCCCAGAACCCACGGCTTCGCAACAGCCCAAAGGCGAGGAAACCTTGGAAACAGTTCCGGGTACATCGGCAAAAAGAGCTTACGGAGCTTCCAGTCTGCATGAAGTGGTAAGTGTACCTGTGTAAATAAGCCGGCGAGGCAACCGATTCCCTCCATCCTTCCGGTTCCACGTGAGGCTCCCCAAATCTAGGCTGGATTAGGGACCATGTCCTTTCTCAGCCTGAAACTTGAAATAACTGAACTGAAGAACGACGGGACAGGATACATCTCACAGAAATATCAAGAGGATCACGTAGTTCCCGTATCAACAGCATTGTCAATTTTGCTTGTATTGTGGATGCTTTCTATGCTCAAATGGAAGTACATGTTTTTTTTTTTCTGAGTCTATCCTGAATTAAAAGAAAAATGTAAATGGAACAGGAAGAAAAGGGACAATATATTCAGAACACTTCCTACACAACTGACAATGTGTTTATTTTAGTGTTGTCAGATCAGCAAATAAAAATACAGTAGGCCCATTTAAATTTGAATTTCAGATAAACAAAAATAATGTTTGAGTATAAGTACATCCCATAAAACAATAAAGCAGTATGGAATAACTCCTTTCTATTAAAAATGAGGTGATGAAAGGGGGGTGAGAAATGAAACAAAATAAAGTTTCAGTGGCTGAGAGATTCCAAATGGAGTTGAGAGGTCACTCTGGAGGACACTCTTATGCACTATACAGATAACCCTTTTTAGGTTTTAGTGTGTTGGAATAGCTAGAAGTAAATACCTGAAACTATCAAACTGCAACCCAGAAGCTCTGACTCTTGAAGACAATTGAAGATTCTTTGGAATAGCTAGAAGTAAATACCTGAAACTATCAAACTGCAACCCAGAAGCTCTGACTCTTGAAGACAATTGAAGATTCTTTGGAATAGCTAGAAGTAAATACCTGAAACTATCAAACTGCAACCCAGAAGCTCTGACTCTTGAAGACAATTGAAGATTCTTTGGAATAGCTAAAAATAAATACCTGAAACTATCAAACTGTAACCCAGTAGCTTTGACTCTTGAAGACCATTTATAACAATGTAGCTTACAAAGGGTGACAATGTGATTGTGAAAACGTTGTGGATGGCACTCCCTTTATCGAGTATATGGATGGAAGAGTAGAAAAATGGGGACAAAAAACAGAATGAAAAATAGGGTGGGATGGGGGGATGATTTGGGTGTTCTTTTTTACTTTTATTTTTTATCCTTATTTTTACTTTTTCTGGTATAAGGAAATTTTTCAAAAAATAGATTGGGGTGATGAATGCACAACTATATGATGGTACTGTGAACAGTTGATTGTACACCACAGATAATTGTATGGTATGTGAATACATCTCAATAAAACTGAATTTAATGAAAAAAAATGAGGTGATGGCCACTGTTGCACTTCCTCCTTCCTCTCCGACCACCTCCAAAATGTGTTCCTTATATTCTCAGGCTTTTTACTTGCTGTTTGAGAAGGAGTAGGGAGCAGCACCTGCTATCTGGATAGCACTCATAGTTAGGACATGGTCTTCTCCTGATGGTCATAAACAATCTCACAGAACATCAACATCAGACAAGGTTACTCTGAGACTGAGACAAAGTGAGACAAAACGAGACCACTTCATAATTTAGACTAAGCACAGACAAACAAGGTCACTGTGCCACCCAGAAAACACCAGACAACCCTCTCTTGGCCAAAACACGTGACTGCTACTTTATCAATTGTAGCTTTATTTTTGTTCTGGTCTATCCTCCCTATAGATAGGATTTATTGAGATGTCCAGTCATACAATTGCCCCCGCTTTCTGACAGCATCTGATCTAGAGCGAACTCCCTCTTCCTTATACCTTTTCTCAAATTGCCCAAATCCTATAATAAGTTCTTTCTAACACTCTGTTCTAGTTTGCTAATGCTGTCACAATGCAAAACACCAGAAATGGATTGGCTTTTATAGAAGGGGGTTTATTTGTTACACAGTTACAGTCTTAAGGCCACAAAGTGTCCAAGGTAACACATCAGCAATTGGGTACCTTCACTGGAGGATTGCCAATGGTGCCCAGAAAACTGTTAGCTGGGAAGGCACATGGCTGGCGTCTGCTCCAAAGTTCTCGTTTCAAAATGGCTTTCTCCCAGGACATTCCTCTGTAGGCTGCAGTTCCTCAAAAATGTCACTCTTAGTTACACTTGGGCTATTTGTCCTCTCTTGGCTTCTCTGGAGCAAGAGTCTACTTTCAATGGCCATCTTCAAACTGTCTTTCATCTGCAGGTACTCTTTTAGCTTCTGTCCACTCTTCAAAGTGTCCCTCTTGGCTGTAGCAAGCCCACTCCTTCTGTCTGAGCTTATATATTGCTCGAGTAAACTAATCAAGGCCCATGCTGAATGGGCAGGGCCACACCTCCATGGAAATTATCCAATCAGAGCTATCACCCACAGTTGGGGGGGCACATTTCCATGGAAATAACCTGACCCAAACGTTCCAACTGAATCCCCACTAATATGTCTGCCCCACAAGATTGCATCAAGGAATACGGCTCTTTCTGGGGGACATAATACCAGCACACTCTTTTGCTGAGACACTCTGCAGTTCCCCATGGTGTTTGTTCTCCCTCTTTGTAATGACTAATCAGTGAGAAAACAAACTGGCAAATTGTCAACTATGAGCATGTTCCCGGTGGTCTTTGGCTAAAGGTCATTAAGAGGTTCAACTGCCTAGAATTTCTTCCAAATATATTCACAGGGTGCTTTCTGTTAGTTCACTCTGTTTTTTACTCAAGCATCACCTTTTCAGAGAGGATGTCCCTGACCACATTATCTACAATAGCACCCTCATCATTCTCTATCCCTTTACACTGTTTATTTTTCTTCAAAGCATGTATTTCTACCTGACATTATATTATAAATTTATATAGTATATATACATATATTTTTAGATTGTAAGTTTTACGGAAACTGGGAATTCATCTTGAGGACTACTGCATCCGTAGTACGTAGAGCATTGCCTGGCACAGAGTAGGTTATAAAGAATATGCATTTAATGAACAAATGAATTAATGGCTATTTATCATGTCAGGATTTATAACATTTTCATTCTGTCACAGAGCCATAATCAACCCAGTTGTTTGGTTTTAGTCCTCTATTTAGATAGACTGACTCACTGCAAAATCTCCATTCTTAATTCTTTATTTTGATTAATTTCTGTTCATTAGATTTCATATTGCCAAGTAATTTTTTCACAAAGTGCTCATGGGTAGTATATACCCTCATTTTTTCATGTTTGAAATAAACTGCCTGTTCCTTTTTTTTAATAGATTGTTTATTGTTAGCAATTATCCATTCCCTCTTTCCCAGTAAGAGGGTTATATATCATCACCTCCATTTACTTTGAAGATTTTAAACATAAAAGCACAATAAGCAATATTAAACACATCACTTCAGGAGAAAATTGTTGGGATTAAGCAGAAAAGAAGATAGTGACGAAAAACGAACATTTTTTTTTAGCACTTATTAGGTTCTCAAAACTCATTCATTCAACGTTAAGCAAACATAGCTATTTACCACTTATTGATTCAGGTCAGGCTTCACAAATAAGGTAATGTTTGAGTTGGGTCTTATGGAAGACCAGGCACTTGCCAGACAACAGTAAAGGTGAGGTGAGGCACAGATATGGAGACAATAAACAGGATTGCATATTCTTGGAACTGTGAACAGTTTGACACTTCACATAGTTAATTCATTTAATCCTCAAAAGAATCCTATGGGAAGGTGTTATTATCCCTATTTACAGATGAAGGATCAGGCTGAAAGTCATAGAGCTAGTAAATGGCTGTATGTACCCCCAGAAAAGTCTGTTCTTAAAGTTAATCCATTCCTGTATGTGTGGACCCATTGTAAGTAGCATCTTTTAGCGAGTAGGATCTTAAGTTAAGATGTGACCCACATCATTCAGGGTGGGTCTTAATCCTTTTACTAGAGTCCTTTATAAGAGGATGAAATTCAGACAAAGAGAATGAAAAGACATGGAAGCAAGAAGCTGAAAGCAAGGAAACCCAGAAGAGAAGGGAAAGAACAGCAGATACTGTCATGTGCCTTGCCATGTGACAGAGAAGTCCAAAATAGCCAGAAGCCAGTCTTGAGGAAGAAAGTGTCATCTAGATGATGTCTTGATTTGGACCTTTTCACAGGATTCAAAACTATAAGCTTGTAAACTTGTAAGTTAATAAATTCCCATAGTTAAAGCCAACACATTTCATGGTATCTGCTTTTGGCAGCTTAGCAAACTGAAACAGTGGTACTATCAGAATTCCAACCCACCCATTTCTGCCCCTCAAGCCTTTGTTTTTTCCACTATAGTATACTGGGGGTTTCTTTTTACTTACGCTGTGACCTTATCACATCTGTTCTCCTCAGTATAGCTCAGAGGAAAGGCTCTGAGAATTACTGAATGCTATTTTTTTCAATCTTTTATCACCATCAATTAATGTATATTAAACATCCACAATATTTTTGGCATTTTAACATAGGAGAGCTGCCTCATGGAATTCACAGTCAAGTTCAAACTAGGCAAGCAAGCACTGAAAATAAGGTTAAGAACCTTACTGATTCATTGTCAGCCAATCAAAAGCCTTTCTAGAAAGTGAAACAATTGCTTCCTCCAAGACCATTGGATATAGGCTCTTCTCTTTAAAATCTATGGGTTGTTTGAACAAGGGTTAAGCCTACAGATAAAAAGAAAGTGAAAGGTGAAATGACTCCTTGTGAATCATCTTGTTTACTAGTGAAATTGTTGAGAAATAGTTAATGAAATCTTCCAATGTCTCAAAGACAAATATTGAGACCACTCAAGTTTCTTGGTCTGCTCTGCCTTCCAAAAAATAGAAGTCCTATCTCAATAAAATTGCAAGGAAAAAGAAAAAGAATCACCATGTGGTGGCTTGGAGATATACACTCCAGAAAAACATCTTCTAAAACTTAATCCATTCCTCTGGGTGAGAACCCTTGTAAATAGGACCTTTAGATAATTACTTCAGTGAAAGTGTGGCCCAAAAGAATTAGGATGGGTCTTAAACCTATTAATAAAAGCCTTATAGGGAAAGCCACAGACAGAAAAGCCTAAGGTAGCAGCCAAAACCTGGAAGTCAATGGAACCCAGAAGAGAAACCAAGAGAGGCTGCCATGTGCATTGCCATGTGACAGAAAAGCCAAGGAATAAGGATCACTAACAGGAAGCCCCAGAATGCCATAATCTTCAGGAAGAAAGTATCACCTTGCTGGCACCTTGATTTTGGACTTCTCTTCGACTCAGAACTGTGAGACAATAAATTCCCATTGTTTAAACCAAAAAATAAAAAAAAATAAAATTTCTTTCCTGATCATTACATCCCCTTTAATTATAGGTAGCTTTTAATTTTAGTTTAGGTTTTTCTGGGCTTGTGGGCAGGAGGCGAAGGACATGGTGAGAAGAGAAGAGAAAGTTTCCTGTACTTTGCATTAAAGTTGCTGGCACTGGTGATGGTAATTCTGGTGCAAAAGGAATTGTATTGCATCTTCCAATTTACTGAGAGGTAACCAACAATATTTGACAGCAACAGTGGCAGCTATTCCCACTGCAATCTGTATGTCAGAGCTATGGAAGGGAAATGCCTTATGTCTCATTTTTAGTTTCATCACGTAAACTACTGAAAGATAAATAGATCCTAAACTTTCAAAATATAAGTTGTCCTGTTTCCTAAGATTTTTTCTTTTTTTTTTTGCTACTGAATTTTTGGAAACGATGACTCAGAAAAATTGTCATTACTGTGATAACTAGCTTTCTTAATGCTTGGTTGCCAAGAAAATACAACCTTCTATTTAGCTTCTTTTGTAACACTGCACTCCTATTTACCCCACAATGTCTTTACATTAGGCAACAAAACTTTTCATAAGTTTAAGTCCTAATAAAAAAACTGATTATTCAATAATTCTCATATATTTTCCCACAATAGAACATACTGAGAAGGGCTTAAGGAATTTCATGTGAATTTATTTTCAATCTGATGTTTTATTATGTGGCTTCACTTTGTAGAAGAGAATAAAACTATATTTGGGATGGATAGATGATGACATCCCTGCCTGGTTTCATGTTGAAGAAATTAAATGTAGTTATGTTTTAACTCTGGAATGACCCAAGGGACATTTTCAGCAAGATTTTTGTAGGAAAATAAGCACCGGATTCCGACTGAAAGGTAAACAGAAGCCAATTCAAGTTTTTGGAAACTGATTGCAATATTATCCTATACGTCTTTTTAAAAAGGAAATGAAGGTAATGAGTGGCCTTCATTGTTGCAGAAAAGGCTACTTTTTGGTTTCCTTAGTCAAATATGCTCAATAAACAGCCTACAGAGAAATATTTTGCTCTCCAAATACCCACCTTGTTGCTTCATTCATCATGATTCTTAGAAGTGTGTTACCAGAAGATTTTTTAAACTGATGTAACTCACAACTTATTCATATATTCATTATTTATTAAACAATTTTTCACCTCCTACTATGAGTCAGACACTAAAGTCCTTAGAGGATGAAATGCTATGGAAATGATGATAAATTAACAATTCAAGTATATTTATTTTTTTCAAGAATACAGCTCAAGTGGCAACATTCAGTTTGCTATTCCCTTCTCTGTACTTCTGTAACTTACACTAATACTTTTGTCCACGTCTGTGTACCTATCTATTGAACTCTGAAAAGACAGAGGATTCGACTTATTTTTGTGTTTCACAGAGCCTAACATAGGGTTTGCTGCAGATCAACAGGCGGTCAGTAACGTTAGTTGAAATGAAGTAATCAACATTTTACTGCATCATTTAGTATTCAATTAAGATAGTATTGTCAAAACACTAGAGTTCTTTCTTAGTCACTGTAATGTAGTTTTTGTCTTGTTATCTTAGAACATGAGTTATCATAATGAGTTGATAAATTGTATTTGATTACATTGTTCAGATTCTATTTTCAGGTGGTTTATCGCATAAACAGGCTAATAAAGCAGATTCAAAATTCCAACAGAAATAAAAGTCGTAGGTCTCTAAAAGCTTTTGTGCCCTAGAAGCTTTCACTACCTTTAGATGAAAGCGGCCAGCATTCCATCTCAACAACTTGCGGCCGTACTACCCCATCTCTCACTCGCCTTTTTCTCACCCTTTCGCCCTCCGGAAAGAGCCAACACTTGCAGAGCTTCCCAGTCTCTCTCCGCCCCTTTCCGGACAGAGCGGAAGGTAGAGAAGGGCCCCGAAGCGAAGCCTCCCAGAGCTCGGGCCCTTCCGGACAAGACCCGAACTGCGCTCGGGAAGAGGAGGGTGCCTTCGAGTTCGGCCTTTCGCCCCTGCGCTGTGCCCTCTGTCGGCGGCCTAGGGCAGCTGTAACAGCGGCGGCGGCGCCAGCGGAAGGGACGTCGAAGTCGACCAAGATTGGAGCGACGTTTTAAAGAAGGAGCAGTACCACCGGGGAGTTCGGCTTCTTGTCGGAGGACTCCCACCCTTCCGCGCGGCCCGACGAGGAAAAAGCGGCGGACGCCAGGAAGCAGGTGAGGACAAGATCCCGATCTGGGAGGGGGCGAAGAAGCGCGCCTGCTTCCTCGGTCTCAGGGCCACGCCGGCGTCGTTTGCATTCTCCTCACTTGAACCAGGAAGCGGCGTAGATGGAGACTGCGTTCCTCCAGCCCTTTCTTTGTGTGGGATCCGGGAGTGAAGGAGGAGGAACCTGGAGGGCTGCGGCGCGGTCCACTTCGCCGCCAGAGGGGCTGCCTGTGCCCTGGTTAGGCCTGGGGCGTGGGGAGCCCGCCAACAGACATACTCTTGTCTTTTTCTTGCTCCTCTACCTTCCTTTTGGTGCCGCTTTTTCTCCTCCTAGCTCCCACTTGGATTTAGAGCTTCTCTGCCGGGCCCATCGTCCCCTTCTCGGCGCATAACAATGCCGCCTGCTTCCCCTGGGCTCCCCCAACACCCCACCTTCTGTTCGCCAGCTTCTTTCCCAGGCACCCCCTATTCCCCCGCCCTTGCGCTGCTGTTTGCACCTCTATCTGTATTTGCAAGAAGCGTCTTTTCACGAGAATGGGGGTTAAAAACCTCGTTTGCTGCCGGCTGGGTGCAAATAGGGAAAGAGAGAGGTGGAGGAGGGGAAGAGGGGTTTCACTTGCCGCAGGGAGCCGCGTCGTTTGTCGAATTGTTTCACTCCCTGGCCGGTGGCTTAGCTTTTTTCCACCTTTACCAGCTACTTCACCTGCCCTCGGTGAAGGATTTGCTTCGCAATGATGCAGAATGGGTTTTCAACAGCCAGGTGGCAAATCTTGGGATGGTTCAGACCGACTTGCTGCTGTCCCTGGGCTCACCCTGACTGGGAGGAGGGAGGAAACCTAAACAAAACGAAACCAAGTCCCGGTTGTCACCTGTCTACGTACACTTGACGCGTGCGTACATTGGAAAAGTCCTATTTGCAAAAGACAAAAATTGGGGAATTTTACTCAGAAATCCTATTTACGTTAAAGTGATTTCTGTCCTAATCCCGTATTTTTGGAAGTCTTTGTAGTTGTCCAAAAGTCACCCTTTCCCATGAATGCCTTATGACAACCTGGAATTCTTGTTTCTGTTAACCAAAGAACACCTTCTAATAGATGATGTTTTAAATACACGGCTTTAGGACTTCTTGCTTACTTTTTGTTCGTAAGCTATAATATTGAAAAATTCAGAAGATATTTGAGATGTTCTGCCTTCCGTATGTGTATATTATTGCTCTCAAACTTTAAGCTCTGTGACAGTGGCTACTATTTTGGTAACCTTAAAGGGAACGATTATTAATAGTAAAAATGTTTCTTTTCTACAAGTACTTATCAGGTAATTGTTTATATATAATATTATATTTATACATATACATGGACTTTTTTTTTTTTACAACTCTTGGCATCATTGTTACTGGGAATATCTTCTGTGAAGTGTAAAAGAAAGTGTTTTGTGGGTGGTGCGCGGCAATGCTATTTAGTAATATTCTCCCTCCCCCTTTTCTAGAGTAATGTCTGCTCTGTTCCAATAAGTTAATGTTTCATCCTCACTAACTTATTTGGTGTGAAAAAAGTTCATCTACCAGTGCACATAATTCTTTACCAATGAACTAAAATGTTCCATGTTTCTGTGCCAATAAGCATTAAGAAATAGTAAACTTTCCTTTGTCTAATTTTTTCACAATAGCATCTGTTGACTTCACTTGGCATGCTGTTTAAATTCTGCCTCTGAGATTGTAAAGATGGAGAGGTAGGGGAAAAGGCAAGGGGATGAAGAAGGAGAAGGTAGAGAGATGTTTAATATAGTTTATCAAGATGAAGCATCTCAATTTAAATAAGAACAGAAAAAATAATGGGAAGTTGAGGGGTAATAATTGTAAGTGGTTTTAAATGCTGATTCAGTTATTGGCTCCAGGGAGTAGATGTTGAGTGTTCTTAAAGATCAGATTAGTTGTTAATTTAGGAAGAGTATATATTTCAAACTCAGTATTGCACACTTTAAGCTTTTCTGACATTTAAATCATTCAGTTACAATGAAATAACTTCTATACATGCATGATCAAATTTTTAAGAAATTTAAAAATTAACTCTTAATTTGTCTTGAGGAGTAGACCCAAAATTGGGAAATAAGAAAATTAATCTTTGGAGATTGCTTATTGGTGATGGGTGTATCTGAGTTTCATAGGAAGGTTACTGTGAAGATTACTTTGAAACTTTAGAGCAATTTAAAACTTGTTTGACCCTTCTCAGAAGGATGTCATAAGATTTGACACGTGGTCCAAAAACCAGCCTGTATGAGCAATTTATATAAAGGCCAAAAAGTTCCACCAAACTTCAGTTAAAGCTTGAATAATGATTTGTGGTTTAAATTCTGAATGATAAAGTGCTTCTGTTTTTCCTCCCTTATCCTGTCCCTCTCCATCCCATCCTCCTCCCTTTCTCTTATAGGTATGGAGAGTAGAAAAACTGATTTCTGCTGCAGACACTCAATACTCTGGCAGTCTGCTGAACTCCTTGAATGAGCAATGTGGCCATGGACTCTTCTGTGATGTTACTGTTATTGTGGAAGACCGAAAATTCCGGGCCCACAGGAATATTCTTTCAGCTTCTAGTACATACTTCCATCAGCTCTTTGCAGTTGCCAGGCAGGAATAATTTAAGTATTGCCTAGAAAATTATTTCTAGTGTTCCTTCCAACTCTAATTATATGAGTTCAGGTTCTTGGAGAATTTTCCAATGTGTCTATAAAAACAAGTTTCAGAAAATAATGCTTTATTACTCTGTCACAAATTACAGGTTTACCTGTCAAGCACTTTGTCTCAATTCAATCTAAAGTAGACCCAGAAATAGAGGAGAGAGAAGAAACTATGAAAAGCACCAAAAAGAAAGGAAATAAGAAAAAAGAAAACAGCACTAAGTCTTCAGATAGTATCGGTTATAGGAAGATTAAATACACAAAACAGAACTGTATATTCATTTTTTATTAAATTCAGTTTTATGGAAATACATTCACACACCATACAATCATCCATGGTATACATACACTGTCCACAGTATGATAACACAGTTATGCGTTCATCACCACAATTGTAT
The DNA here is from genome assembly GCF_015220235.1 of Choloepus didactylus. Taxonomy (NCBI): domain Eukaryota; kingdom Metazoa; phylum Chordata; class Mammalia; order Pilosa; family Megalonychidae; genus Choloepus; species Choloepus didactylus. The sequence goes on from NC_051334.1 coordinate 144,261,359, forward strand.
ATTCACTTTTAAACATCTCTTTGTAATACTAATATCTGGAATGCAATCTGCTACTGGGTTAGGTTAAAAAATTCACAACAATAATATGTACTGTGATGGTTTGAAACTCTATGTACCCAGAAAAAATATGTTCTTAAGGTTAATCCATTTCATGGGTGTGGACCCATTTTAAGTAGGATCTTTTGGTAAGGCTACTTAAGTTAAGATGTGACCCACCTCATTCAGGGTGGTTCTAATCCTTTTCCTGGAGTCCTTTATGAGAGAATGAAATTCAGACACAGAGAGACAGCCACAGAAGCAAGAAACTGAAAGCAGGGAAACCCGGAGATAAGGGAGAGGCCAAGCAGATGCTGCCATGTGCCTTGCCATGTGACAGAGGAATCCAGGATTGCTGACAGCTAGTCTTAAGAAAGAAAGGATAGACTTGATGATGCCTTGATCTGGACATTTTCATGGCATCAAAACTGTAAGCTTGTAACCTAATAAATCCCATTGTTAAAAACCAATGCATTTCATGGTATCTGCTTTGAGCAGTTTAGCAAACTGTTCTAGTTTGCTAATGCTGCCAGAATGCAAAACACCAGAAATGGATTGGCTTTTATAAAAGGGGGTTTATTTGGTTACAAAGTTACAGTCTTAAGGCCATAAAGTGTCCAAGGCAACACTTTAGCAATTGGGTACCTTCACTGAAGGATGGCCAATGGTGTCCGGAAAACCTCTGTTAGCTGGGAAGGCATGTGGCTGGCATCTGCTCCTGAGTTCTGGTACCAAAATGGCTTTCTCCCAGGATGTTCCTCTCTAGGCTTCAGCTTCTCTCCAAAACGGCACTCTCAGTTGCTCTTGGGGCGTTTGTCCTCTCTTAGCTTCTCCGGAGCAAAAGTCTGCTTTCAAAGGCCATCTACAAAATGTCTTTGCAAACTGCAGTTCCTCTCTCAGTGCCTGTGCATTCTTCAAAGTGTCCCTCTTGGCTGTAGCTCCTTTTCAAAATGTCACTCTCAGCTGCACTGAGTTCCTTCTGTTTGTCAGCTCATTTATATGGCTCCAGTGATTTAATTTATACCCATCCTGAATGGGTGGGGTAACACCTCCATGGGAATTATCCAATCAGAGTCATCACCCACAGTTGGGTGGGGAGCATCTCCACGGAAACACTCAAAGAATTAAAATCTAATCAACACTGATACGTCTGTCCAAGCAAGATTACTTCAAAGATAATAGTGTTTGGGGGATATAATACATTCAAACTGGCACACAAACTAAAACATGTATTGTTTGTTTTAACTTGGAACCCTTCTATAAATAGGAAATTAACACCCCATGAAAAAATTTAAAGTGAACAATTAGCATGCCAAAATTCACTAGCAACATGTTTTAATCCTTAGGAATGTTTCGTGTTTTTCAATTTAAAGTTTTAGAAAAGCATAAAAGAAGAGAAAGAGAGAAAATGTGAAATGTACTTAAAATTCTTCATTTAGTTAATAACAAAAAAACGAAGACATACTCCAGATTTAAACAAGTGTTATAATGTATTAAAAGAATATTTTTAACTACTTACCCTGGTTCAGGATTTTCTGAAGAAAATCTCCATACTTCAGGAGCTCCCAATTCTCCAATTCTGTGTGCCTCAATTATTCTCATAAAAGATACAGGCCTGTCAATTATAAATCAATAAGAGTGTTCTGTTTCTAAATATACACTCAGATTAAACAGGAGTCCAGTTATAGTCCTATTTTCACTGTTTGTTTTAAACTTAGATTAATAAAACTTTGGAGACACGGTAAACTCAACATTTAGGATTTGATGTTCTGATGCTACATATCAAATGATATAGACAACAAATAGCCTGAGCAGCAGAGCCCAAAATTCAGTCTGGGAGGGTGTCCAGTACATCCTTTCTCCTGCATGCATGACATAGGTCCTAATTATTGCTCATCTCATCTTCTGCAATACATGACAGTAACCGATTTACATTTGGAAATAATCCCATTTGTTTATACACATTTATGAAAGGAAAGTGAAGTCTGTCCCAATTTGGTTAAAATTTCAGTTTTTATAAACTCAGGAATTAAAAAGGGTAATAAAAATGAAGCATTATAAAAGTAAAAAATAAAGGGAGCTCCGAAAATGAAAGAAAAGTTCTATGTGACAAAAGTTATATTCATTGAGATTCAGTTTTTCCCTCTGTTTTCCTTTTTTTAGAAAAGCAGTACATTGTCTATGTGCTCTTTGTAAGGCAGTACATTTTTGTTTTGCTTTGTTTTATTGTAATGTTTGCGATTTCTTCTGTGTTAATTTTTCCTGTTATCCATAAACGGAAAAACAAAAACACTAAGGGGTCAATTCTCCCAATTGTAGCTGCTTATGTCTCCATTTGTGTGTTTTTTAACAAAACTTTAAAAGTAAATAAACTGTGTTGTTTGTTTGAATAAGTTATGTTTACTTCTTCAGTCAGGGGAAAGATATAATACAGAGTAGTAGTTCAGAGGGTCTCTTGCTTCAAGAGGAAGATAATCATGAAGGAGACATACATATAATCATACTTGGCATATATGAGGATAGGGGAAAGGATGCCTGCCAAGACTAAGAGCACACCATCCTATCCTTATTCCTGCTGCTGCCTGGCTTCATCTCTTCTCAAGATAATTATTTATCTTCTGCATGCACAAATGCAATTTTCATCCAAGCTGTTTTTACATCTCTTGGTTAGGATTTTGCAAAAAGAAGTCGTTTACTTTTTATTGACACAGATGAGGGGAACCTTTCTGAAAAAAAAAATTAACTTGGAGAGGTATGTCTCCAACATAACTCAGGACTGTTTTTACTGTTTCCCAGGCATGAAACACTAATAGCTAATAACACTTTTGGAGTGTTTATTATGTTCCAAGCACTAAATCATTACAACAGCCCTAAAAGAGTTGAAGGCTGAAGAAATAAAGCTCAGAGAGGACAAGAAACTTGTCCCAATCACACATCTATTAAGTGGCAAAGCAGGGTTTCAAACTCAGGCAGTCTGAATCTGGAGGCTGTTCTCTTCATCACTCTGCTTTATTACCTCACTCAACTGTTAGAACTTCAACCTGCCCCTCAGTGCCTGTAACATTTTAAAACTTTCTCATTTTTAAACACAGTGCATGTAAAGCACTTATTACAGTGCCTGACACACTTTCAATAAACATTAGATATTATTAATACTTACACAGCAGTAATTGTAACTCTTTTCCTTCTCCTTGTTAAACCATCTATTTTTCCACTCCAATATTCAGTCCATTAGGGGAATTTCACCCTTGCCTGTTCTTCAAGATCAAGCCTGGACAACAACACCTTTCTCAAGGTAGCCTCATCTACAGCTTAGCAGATCACTTTTCCTACATTCATCCAATCATCTTGTCACAGGGGAAGGTTTTCCTCCTCTCCAATTTAAACCCTTAATCTCAACCCTTCCCAATTTACAAAGAATTCCCACCTACACACCCTGTTATCATCTCAAACCTAACATGTCTTTTCATTCATTCAACAAGCAATGGTTGGGCATCTACTAAATGCCAAGTACTGAGAATGATGTGAAGAACAAAACAGGGTTCCTTGTTTCCATGAACTCAGTCTAGTGGGAATAAAATAAAAACATGCTCACGAATCATAACCACACAAGGCAAGTCAATGTTGTAATTCGGTAAGTCTGGGGCTCTTGGCGGGTCCGCCCCATGCCCGGAGGTGGATGACGGTGGCGGCACCCCAGGGCACTCTAGGAAGGCGCCTGAGGATACGTGAAAATGTAAGGGAGGAAAGGGGTGAATAAGGGGTTGCCGTGGGTATCTTGAAGAAAGGGATGGAAATGGGCGCAAGGCAGGCAGAGGGAGCGAAATGTAAACGGTCAGAAGCGAAACGAAAGGTGAATGCGGTCGTCTCACTCACTTCTGCCGCAGGCTCTCCTCCCTCTCCAGGTCCAGGAGGCCAGGCTAAGGCTTGTCGCCCCCATAGGGTTGCAAGTAGTTAATAGGCGGACCAAGAAGCTGAAGCGAAGGGGGTGCCCCGAGACCCAGAAGGGCGCTCTCGAGAGCGAGACCGCGAGCGAGAGCGGTAGGAATAATTTCGGGATCCTTGGCTGAGGCCCAACTGATGTCCCAGGACATTCTTGTCCCCGGACCCAGGGCAAGAGCAAGAGCAAGAGCTGCGGCCCCGCGGGGAGGGGGCGGCTTTGCTGGGCTTGGGCTCTTCGAGGAACTACAACCCTTCCCGGCGGAGCCCGAGGCCTCGCGCTCCGGACTGCGCAAGCCGGACACTGGAGCCATCGCTGCTGCCGGGTCCCCGGAGCCACGGAAGAAGGGGCACTCTTGCGAGCCTGGGAAGATCTGGATCGCCTTGGCTCCCAGAACCCACGGCTTCGCAACTGCCCAAAGCCGAGGAAACCTTGGAAACAGTTCCGGGTACATCGGCAAAAAGAGCCTACGGAGCTTCCAGTCTGCATGAAGTGGTAAGTGTACCTGTGTAAATAAGCCGGCGAGGCAACCGATTCCCTCCATCCTTCCGGTTCCACGTGAGGCTCCCCAAATCTAGGCTGGACTAGGGACCATGTCCTTTCTCAGCCTGAAACTTGAAATAACTGAACTGAAGAACGACGGGACAGGATACATCTCACAGAAATATCAAGAGGATCACATAGTTCCCGTATCAACAACATAGTCAATTTTGCTTGTATTGTGGATGCTTTCTATGCTCAAATGGAAGTACATGTTTTTTTTTTTTCTGAGTCTATCCTGAATTAAAAGAAAAATGTAAATGGGACAGGAAGAAAAGGGACAATATATTCAAAATACTTCCTACACAACTGACAATGTGTTTATTTTAGTGTTGTCAGATTAGCAAATAAAAATACAGTAGGCCCATTTAAATTTGAATTTCAGATAAACAAAAATAATGTTTGAGTATAAGTACATCCCATAAAACAATAATGCAGTATGGAATAACTCCTTTCTATTAAAAATGAGGTGATGAAAGGGGGGTGAGAAATGAAACAAAGTTTCAGTGGCTGAGAGATTCCAAATGGAGTTGAGAGGTCACTCTGGTGGACACTCTTATGCACTATATAGATAACCCTTTTTAGGTTTTAGTGTGTTGGAATAGCTAGAAATACCTGAAACTATCAAACTGCAACCCAGTAGCTCTGACTCTTGAAGACAATTGAAGATCCTTTGGAATAGCTAGAAGTAAATACCTGAAACTATCAAACTGCAACCCAGAAGCTCTGACTCTTGAAGACATTGAAGATTCTTTGGAATAGCTAGAAGTAATACCTGAAACTATCAAACTGCAACCCAGAAGCTCTGACTCTTGAAGACCAATTGAAGATTCTTTGGAATAGCTAAAAGTAAATACCTGAAACTATCAAACTGTAACCCAGTAGCTTTGACTCTTGAAGACCATGTATAACAATGTAGCTTACAAAGGGTGACAGTGTGATTGTGAAAACGTGGATGGCACTCCCTTTATCCAGTATATGGATGGAAGAGTAGAAAAATGGGGACAAAAACAGAATGAAAAATAGGGTGGGATGGGGGGATGATTTGGGTGTTCTTTTTTACTTTTATTTTTTATCCTTATTTTTACTTTTTCTGGTATAAGGAAAATTTTCAAAAAATAGATTGGGGTGATGAATGCACAACTATATGATGGTACTGTGAACAGTTGATTGTACACCACAGATAATTGTATGGTATGTGAATACATCTCAATAAAACTGAATTTAATGAAAAAAAATGAGGTGATGGCCACTGTTGCACTTCCTCCTTCCTCTCCGACCACCTCCAAAATGTGTTCCTTATATTCTCAGGCTTTTTACTTGCTGTTTGAGAAGGAGTAGGGAGCAGCACCTGCTATCTGGATAGCACTCATAGTTAGGACATGGTCTTCTCCTGATGGTCATAAACAATCTCACAGAACATCAACATCAGACAAGGTTACTCTGAGACTGAGACAAAGTGAGACAAAACGAGACCTCTTCATAATTTAGACTAAGCACAGACAAACAAGGTCACTGTGCCACCCAGAAAACACCAAACAACCCTCTCTTGGCCAAAACACGTGACTGCTACTTTGTCAATTGTAGCTTTATTTTTGTTCTGGTCTATCCTCCCTATAGATAGGATTTATTGAGATGTCCAGTCATACAATTGCCCCTGCTTTCTGACAGCATCTGATCTAGAGTGAACTCCCTCTTCCTTATACCTTTCCTCAAATTGCCCAAATCCTATAATAAGTTCTTTCTAACACTCTTTGTTCTAGTTTGCTAATGCTGCCAGAATGCAAAACACCAGAAATGGATTGGCTTTTATAGAAGGGGGTTTATTTGTTACACAGTTACAGTCTTAAGGCCACAAAGTGTCCAAGGTAACACATCAGCAATTGGGTACCTTCACTGGAGGATTGCCAATGGTGTCCAGAAAACCTCTGTTAGCTGGGAAGGCACATGGCTGGCGTCTGCTCCAAAGTTCTGGTTTCAAAATGGCTTTCTCCCAGGACATTCCTCTGTAGGCTGCAGTTCCTCAAAAATGTCACTCTTAGTTACACTTGGGCTATTTGTCCTCTCTTAGCTTCTCTGGAGCAAGAGTCTACTTTCAATGGCCGTCTTCAAACTGTCTTTCATCTGCAGGTACTCTTTCAGCTTCTGTCCACTCTTCAAAGTGTCCCTCTTGGCTGTAGCAAGCCCACTCCTTCTGTCTGAGCTTATATATTGCTCCAGTAAACTAATCAAGGCCCATGCTGAATGGGCAGGGCCACACCTCCATGGAAATTATCCAATCAGAGTTATCACCCACAGTTGGGTGGGGCACAGTTCCATGGAAATAACCTGACCCAAACGTTCCAACTTAATCCCCACTAATATGTCTGCCCCACAAGATTGCATCAAGGAATACGGCTCTTTCTGGGGGACATAATACCGGCACACTCTTTTACTGAGACACTCTGCAGTTCCCCATGGTGTTTGTTCTCCCTCATTGTAATGACTAATCAGTGAGAAAACAAACTGGCAAATTGTCAACTATGAGCATGTTCCCGGTGGTCTTTGGCTAAAGGGCATTAAGAGGTTCAACTGCCTAGAATTTCTTCCAAATATATTCACAGGGTGCTTTCTCTTAGTTCATTCTGTTTTTTTCTCAAGCATCACCTTTTCAGAGAGGATGTCCCTGACCACATTATCTACAATAGCACCCTCATCATTCTCTATCCCTTTACACTGTTTATTTTTCTTCAAAGCATGTATTTCTACCTGACATTATATTATATATTTATATAGTATATACATATATTTTTAGATTGTAAGTTTTACGGAAACTGGGAATTCATCTTGAGGACTACTGCATCCGCAGTACGTAGAGCATTGCCTGGCACAGAGTAGGTTCTAAAGAATATGCATTTAATGAACAAATGAATTAATGGCTATTTATCATGTCAGGATTTATAACATTTTCATTCTGTCACAGAGTCATAATCAACCCAGTTGTTTGGTTTTAGTCCTCTATTTAGATAGACTGACTCACTGCAAAATCTCCATTCTTAATTCTTTATTTTGATTAATTTCTCTTCATTTGATTTCATATTGCCAAGTAATTTTTTCACAAAGTGCTCATGGGTAGTATATACCCTCATTTTTTCATGTTTGAAATAAACTGCCTGTTCCTTTTTTTTAATAGATTGTTTATTGTTAGCAATTATCCATTCTCTCTTTCCCAGTAAGAGGGTTATATATCGTCACCTCCATTCACTTTGAAGATTTTAAACATAAAAGCACAATAAGCAATATATTAAACACGTCACTTCAGGAGAAAATTGTTGGGATTAAGCAGAAAAGGAGATAGTGACGAAAAACGAACATTTTTTTTAGCACTTATTAGGTTCTCAAAACTCATTCATTCAACGTTAAGCAAACATAGCTATTTACCACTTATTGATTCAGGTCAGGCTTCACAAATAAGGTAATGTTTGAGTTGGGTCTTATGGAAGACCAGGCACTTGCCAGACAACAGTAAAGGTGAGGTGAGGCACAGATATGGAGACAATAAACAGCATTGCATATTCTTGGAACTGTGAACAGTTTGACACTTCACATAGTTAATTCATTTAATCCTCAAAAGAATCCTATGGGAAGGTGTTATTATCCCTATTTACAAATGAAGGATCAGGCTGAAAGTCACAGAGCTAGTAAATGGCTGTATGTACCCCCAGAAAAGTCTGTTCTTAAAGTTAATCCATTCCTGTATGTGTGGACCCATTGTAAGTAGCATCTTTTAGCGAGTAGGATCTTAAGTTAAGATGTGACCCACATCATTCAGGATGGGTCTTAATCCTTTTACTAGAGTCCTTTATAAGAGAATGAAATTCAGACAAAGAGAATGAAAAGACATGGAAGCAAGAAGCTGAAAGCAAGGAAACCCAGAAGAGAAGGGAAAGAACAGCAGATACTGTCATGTGCCTTGCCATGTGACAGAGAAGTCCAAAATAGCCAGAAGCCAGTCTTGAGGAAGAAAGTGTCATCTAGATGATGTCTTGATTTGGACCTTTTCACAGGATTCAAAACTATAAGCTTGTAAACTTGTAAGTTAATAAATTCCCATAGTTAAAGCCAACACATTTCATGGTATCTGCTTTTGGCAGCTTAGCAAACTGAAACAGTGGTACTATCAGAATTCCAACCCACCCATTTCTGCCCCTCAAGCCTTTGTTTTTTCCACTATAGTATACTGGGGGTTTCTTTTTACTTACGCTGTGACCTTATCACATCTGTTCTCCTCAGTATAGCTCAGAGGAAAGGCTCTGAGAATTACTGAATGCTATTTTTTTCAATCTTTTATCACCATCAATTAATGTATATTAAACATCCACAATATTTTTGGCATTTTAACATAGGAGAGCTGCCTCATGGAATTCACAGTCAAGTTCAAACTAGGCAAGCAAGCACTGAAAATAAGGTTAAGAACCTTACTGATTCATTGTCAGCCAATCAAAAGCCTTTCTAGAAAGTGAAACAATTGCTTCCTCCAAGACCATTGGATATAGGCTCTTCTCTTTAAAATCTATGGGTTGTTTGAACAAGGGTTAAGCCTACAGATAAAAAGAAAGTGAAAGGTGAAATGACTCCTTGTGAATCATCTTGTTTACTAGTGAAATTGTTGAGAAATAGTTAATGAAATCTTCCAATGTCTCAAAGACAAATATTGAGACCACTCAAGTTTCTTGGTCTGCTCTGCCTTCCAAAAAATAGAAGTCCTATCTCAATAAAATTGCAAGGAAAAAGAAAAAGAATCACCATGTGGTGGCTTGGAGATATACACTCCAGAAAAACATCTTCTAAAACTTAATCCATTCCTCTGGGTGAGAACCCTTGTAAATAGGACCTTTAGATAATTACTTCAGTGAAAGTGTGGCCCAAAAGAATTAGGATGGGTCTTAAACCTATTAATAAAAGCCTTATAGGGAAAGCCACAGACAGAAAAGCCTAAGGTAGCAGCCAAAACCTGGAAGTCAATGGAACCCAGAAGAGAAACCAAGAGAGGCTGCCATGTGCATTGCCATGTGACAGAAAAGCCAAGGAATAAGGATCACTAACAGGAAGCCCCAGAATGCCATAATCTTCAGGAAGAAAGTATCACCTTGCTGGCACCTTGATTTTGGACTTCTCTTCGACTCAGAACTGTGAGACAATAAATTCCCATTGTTTAAACCAAAAAATAAAAAAAAATAAAATTTCTTTCCTGATCATTACATCCCCTTTAATTATAGGTAGCTTTTAATTTTAGTTTAGGTTTTTCTGGGCTTGTGGGCAGGAGGCGAAGGACATGGTGAGAAGAGAAGAGAAAGTTTCCTGTACTTTGCATTAAAGTTGCTGGCACTGGTGATGGTAATTCTGGTGCAAAAGGAATTGTATTGCATCTTCCAATTTACTGAGAGGTAACCAACAAATATTTGACAGCAACAGTGGCAGCTATTCCCACTGCAATCTGTATGTCAGAGCTATGGAAGGGAAATGCCTTATGTCTCATTTTTAGTTTCATCACGTAAACTACTGAAAGATAAATAGATCCTAAACTTTCAAAATATAAGTTGTCCTGTTTCCTAAGATTTTTTCTTTTTTTTTTTGCTACTGAATTTTTGGAAACGATGACTCAGAAAAATTGTCATTACTGTGATAACTAGCTTTCTTAAATGCTTGGTTGCCAAGAAAATACAACCTTCTATTTTAGCTTCTTTTGTAACACTGCACTCCTATTTACCCCACAATGTCTTTACATTAGGCAACAAAACTTTCATAAGTTTAAGTCCTAATAAAAAAACTGATTATTCAATAATTCTCATATATTTTCCCACAATAGAACATACTGAGAAGGGCTTAAGGAATTTCATGTGAATTTATTTTCAATCTGATGTTTTATTATGTGGCTTCACTTTGTAGAAGAGAATATAAACTATATTTGGGATGGATAGATGATGACATCCCTGCCTGGTTTCATGTTGAAGAAAATTAAATGTAGTTATGTTTTAACTCTGGAATGACCCAAGGGACATTTTCAGCAAGATTTTTGTAGGAAATAAGCACAGGATTCCGACTGAAAGGTAAACAGAAGCCAATTCAAGTTTTTGGAAACTGATGCAATATTATCCTATACGTCTTTTAAAAAAGGAAATGAAGGTAATGAGTGGCCTTCATTGTTGCAGAAAAGGCTACTTTTTGGTTCCTTAGTCAAATATGCTCAATAAACAGCCTACAGAGAAATATTTTGCTCTCCAAATACCCACCTTGTTGCTTCATTCATCATGATTCTTAGAAGTGTGTTACCAGAAGATTTTTTAAAATGATGTAACTCACAACTTATTCATATATTCATTATTTATTAAACAATTTTTCACCTCCTACTATGAGTCAGACACTAAAGTCCTTAGAGGATGAAATGCTATGGAAATGATGATAAATTAACAATTCAAGTATTATTTATTTTTCAAGAATACAGCTCAAGTGGCAACATTCAGTTTGCTATTCCCTTCTCTGTACTTCTGTAACTTACACTAATACTTTTGTCCACGTCTGTGTACCTATCTATTGAACTCTGAAAAGACAGAGGATTCGACTTATTTTTGTGTTTCACAGAGCCTAACATAGGGTTTGCTGCAGATCAAACAGGCGGTCAGTAAACGTTAGTTGAAATGAAGTAATCAACATTTTACTGCATCATTTAGTATTCAATTAAGATAGTAATTGTCAAAACACTAGAGTTCTTTCTTAGTCACTGTAATGTAGTTTTTGTCTTGTTATCTTAGAACATGAGTTATCATAAGGAGTTGATAAATTGTATTTGATTACATTGTTCAGATTCTATTTTCAGGTGGTTTATCGCATAAACAGGCTAATAGAGCAGATTCAAAATTCCAACAGAAATAAAAGTCGTAGGTCTCTAAAAGCTTTTGTGCCCTAGAAGCTTTCACTACCTTTAGATGAAAGCGGCCAGCATTCCATCTCAACAACTTGCGGCCGTACTACCCCATCTCTCACTCGCCTTTTTCTCACCCTTTCGCCCTCCGGAAAGAGCCAAACACTTGCAGAGCTTCCCAGTCTCTCTCCGCCCCTTTCCGGACAGAGCGGAAGGTAGAGAAGGGCCCCGAAGCGAAGCCTCCCAGAGCTCGGGCCCTTCCGGAAAGACCCGAACTGCGCTCGGAAGAGGAGGGTGCCTTCGAGTTCGGCCTTTCGCCCCTGCGCTGTGCCCTCTGTCGGCGGCCTAGGGCAGCTGTAACAGCGGCGGCGGCAGCGGAAGGGACGTCGAAGTCGACCAAGATTGGAGCGACGTTTAAAGAAGGAGCAGTACCACCGGGGAGTTCGGCTTCTTGTCGGAGGACTCCCACCCTTCCGCGCGGCCCGACGAGGAAAAGCGGCGGCGCCAGGAAGCAGGTGAGGACAAGATCCCGATCTGGGAGGGGGCGAAGAAGCGCGCCTGCTTCCTCGGTCTCAGGGCCACGCCGGCGTTTGCATTCTCCTCACTTGAACCAGGAAGCGGCGTAGATGGAGACTGCGTTCCTCCAGCCCTTTCTTTGTGTGGGCTCCGGAGTGAAGGAGAGGAACCTGGAGGGCTGCGGCGCGGTCCACTTCGCCGCCAGAGGGGCTGCCTGTGCCCTGGTTAGGCCTGGGGCGTGGGGAGCCCGCCACAGACATACTCTTGTCTTTTTCTTGCTCCTCTACCTTCCTTTTGGTGCCGCTTTTTCTCCTCCTAGCTCCCACTTGGATTTAGAGCTTCTCTGCCGGGCCCATCGTCCCCTTCTCGGCGCATAACAATGCCGCCTGCTTCCCCTGGGCTCCCCCAACACCCCACCCTTCTGTTCGCCAGCTTCTTTCCCAGGCACCCCCTATTCCCCCGCCCTTGCGCTGCTGTTTGCACCTCTATCTGTATTTGCAAGAAGCCGTCTTTTCACGAGAATGGGGGTTAAAAACCTCGTTTGCTGCCGGCTGGGTGCAAATAGGGAAAGAGAGAGGTGGAGGAGGGGAGATGGGGTTCACTTGCCGCAGGGAGCCGCGTGTCGAATTGTTTCACTCCCTGGCCGGTGGCTTTAGCTTTTTTCCACCTTTACCAGCTCCTTCACCTGCCCTCGGTGAAGGATTTGCTTCGCAATGATGCAGAATGGGTTTTCAACAGCCAGGTGGCAAATCTTGGGATGGTTCAGACCGACTTGTGCTGTCCCTGGGCTCACCCTGACTGGGAGGAGGGGAAACCTAAACAAAACGAAACCAAGTCCCGGTGTCACCTGTATACGTACACTTGACGCGTGCGTACATTGGAAAAGTCCTATTTGCAAAAGACAAAAATTGGGGAATTTTACTCAGAAATCCTATTTACGTTAAAGTGATTTCTGTCCTAATCCCTGTATTTTGGAAGTCTTTGTAGTTGTCCAAAAGTCACCCTTTCCAATGAATGCCTTATGACAACCTGGAATTCTTGTTTCTGTTAACAAAGAACACCTTCTAATAGATGATGTTTTAAATACACGGCTTTTAGACTTCTTGCTTACTTTTTGTTCGTAAGCTATAATTTTGAAAAATTCAGAAGATATTTGAGATGTTCTGCCTTCCGTATGTGTATATTATTGCTCTCAAAACTTAAGCTCTGTGACAGTGCTACTATTTTGGTAACCTTAAAGGGAACGATTATTAATAGTAAAAATGTTTCTTTTCTACAAGTACTTATCAGGTAATTGTTTATATATAATATTATATTTATACATATACATGGACTTTTTTTTTTTTACAACTCTTGGCATCATTGTTACTGGGAATATCTTCTGTGAAGTGTAAAAGAAAGTGTTTTGTGGGTGGTGCGCGGCAATGCTATTTAGTAATATTCTCCCTCCCCCTTTTCTAGAGTAATGTCTGCTCTGTTCCAATAAGTTAATGTTTCATCCTCACTAACTTATTTGGTGTGAAAAAAGTTCATCTACCAGTGCACATAATTCTTTACCAATGAACTAAAATGTTCCATGTTTCTGTGCCAATAAGCATTAAGAAATAGTAAACTTTCCTTTGTCTAATTTTTTCACAATAGCATCTGTTGACTTCACTTGGCATGCTGTTTAAATTCTGCCTCTGAGATTGTAAAGATGGAGAGGTAGGGGAAAAGGCAAGGGGATGAAGAAGGAGAAGGTAGAGAGATGTTTAATATAGTTTATCAAGATGAAGCATCTCAATTTAAATAAGAACAGAAAAAATAATGGGAAGTTGAGGGGTAATAATTGTAAGTGGTTTTAAATGCTGATTCAGTTATTGGCTCCAGGGAGTAGATGTTGAGTGTTCTTAAAGATCAGATTAGTTGTTAATTTAGGAAGAGTATATATTTCAAACTCAGTATTGCACACTTTAAGCTTTTCTGACATTTAAATCATTCAGTTACAAATGAAATAACTTCTATACATGCATGATCAAATTTTTAAGAAATTTAAAAATTAACTCTTAATTTGTCTTGAGGAGTAGACCCAAAATTGGGAAATAAGAAAATTAATCTTTGGAGATTGCTTATTGGTGATGGGTGTATCTGAGTTTCATAGGAAGGTTACTGTGAAGATTACTTTGAAACTTTAGAGCAATTTAAAACTTGTTTGACCCTTCTCAGAAGGATGTCATAAGATTTGACACGTGGTCCAAAAACCAGCCTGTATGAGCAATTTATATAAAGGCCAAAAAGTTCCACCAAACTTCAGTTAAAGCTTGAATAATGATTTGTGGTTTAAATTCTGAATGATAAAGTGCTTCTGTTTTTCCTCCCTTATCCTGTCCCTCTCCCATCCCATCCTCCTCCCTTTCTCTTATAGGTATGGAGAGTAGAAAACTGATTTCTGCTGCAGACACTCAATACTCTGGCAGTCTGCTGAACTCCTTGAATGAGCAATGTGGCCATGGACTCTTCTGTGATGTTACTGTTATTGTGGAAGACCGAAAATTCCGGGCCCACAGGAATATTCTTTCAGCTTCTAGTACATACTTCCATCAGCTCTTTGCAGTTGCCAGGCAAGTTGTTGAACTGAGCTTTATACGAGCAGAAATCTTTGCAGAAATTCTCAATTATATCTATAGTTCTAAAATTGTCCATGTTAGATCAGATTTACTTGATGAGTTAATTAAATCAGGGCAGTTAGGAGTTAAATTTATAGCAGAGCTTGGTGTCCCATTGTCACAAGTTAAAAACATCTCAGGTACAGCTCAGGATGGTAATGCAGAAACTTTACCTCCTGGTTCTAGTGACAAGAACCTTGAAATACAGAAGTCAAAAGATGAAGCCCAAGATAATGGGGCCACTGTACTGCCTATTATAACAGAATCTTTTTCCTTATCTGCTGAAGATTATGAAACTAAAAAGATTATTGTAACCGATTCAGATGATGATGATGATGATGATGACGTCATTTTCTGCTCTGAGATCCTGCCTGCAAAACAGACTTTGCCGAGTAGCAATACAGTGGCACAGGTCCAGCCTAACCCAGGCTCTGTTACTATTTCAGATGTTGCACCTTGTGCTAGCAATAACTCTCCCCCTTTAACAGATATCACACCAACTCAGAAACTTCCTACTTCTGTGAATCAGGCTACTCTGAGCCAAACACAAGGAAGTGAAAAATTGCTGGTATCTTCAGCCCCAACACATTTGACTCCCAACATTATTTTGTTAAATCAGACACCACTTACTACACCACCAAATGTCAGTTCTTCACTTCCAAATCACGTCTCCTTTGATCAGTTTACTTGTGCAGAATCAGCAGCCACCAAACAGTACTATTTTAAAAGGAGATGAGGCCAACGAGGAGGAGGAAGAGGAAATTATAGATGATGATGATGACACTATTAGCTCCAGTCCAGACTCAGCAGTCAGTAACACATCTTTGGTTCCACAGGCTGATATCCCCCCAAATACTACTTTTGATGGATCATTGATACAGAAGATGCAGATTCCCACACTTTTGCAAGAACCACTTTCCAATTCTTTGAAAATTTCAGATATCATTACCAGAAACACTAATGATCCAGGCTTCGGATCAAAACATCTAATGGAGGGTCAGAAGATTATTACTTTAGATACAGCTACCGAAATAGAAGGCTTGTCAACTGGTTGCAAGGTTTATGCAAATATTGGTGAAGATACTTATGACATAGTTATCCCTGTCAAAGATGCCCCTGATGAAGGGAAGCCAGACTTGAGAATGAGGTACCCAAAACATCTGGCAGTGACACAGCAAACAAACGTATGAAGGTGAAACATGATGATCATTATGAGTTAATAGTAGATGGAAGGGTCTATTATATCTGCATTGTATGCAAAAGATCTTATGTCTGTCTGACAAGCTTGTGGAGACATTTTAACATTCATTCCTGGGAGAAGAAATAACCATGCCGTTACTGTGAGAAGGTGTTTCCTCTTGCAGAGTATTGCACAAAGCATGAAATTCATCACACGGGAGCGAAGATATCAGTGTTTGGCTTGTGGCAAATCTTTCATCAACTATCAGTTTATGTCTTCACACATAAAGTCGGTTCATAGTCAAGATCCTTCTGGAGACTCAAAGCTTTATCGTTTACATCCATGCAAGTCTTTACAGATCAGACAATATGCCTACCTTTCTGATAGGTCAAGCACTATGCCTGTAATGAAGGATGATGGTATTGGGTATAAGGTTGATGCTGGCAAAGAACCTTCAGTAGGGACCACATCTTCTCAGAACAATCCAGTGACCTGGGAAGATATTTTTATTCAGCAGGAAAATGATTCAGTTTTAAACAGAATGTAACAGATGGCAGTACTGAGTTTGAATTTATAATAGCAGAATCTTATTGAACTCCTTTGAAATATCAGAAAGTTTTGGTTTGGATTAAGGGGTAGGGGTTTCAGAAGACCTGTAAAATAAAGTGAAAAGTTAATTTGATCTGCCACATCTGAAGGTGGAAATGTAATTGGATTATTTGTTGATCATATTTAGAAGCAGATTTTTCTGAAAATTTGGGTAGAGTTTGAGAGAAGTCCCCCCACCCAAGTATCTGTTTATGTAGTTAGCTTTTGGCTCATTTAAAAGAGGAAAACAATAGCTTGGAGAGAGAGTTTTCTGAATAGAATTTGAAGTAGTCTGAATGTTCTTTGAAAATAACTGGAGTTACTAGCATACCCTAGTATATCTTACAACTTTCCCCTTCCATGTTAGCACTTCACTGATTCTCAATTTTGTTAACATTGAGACACTATAAATGTGTTGTGTCTTGTATATAGCATAAAATGTAAACAAGAACTTATATAAAGTTGTTCTGGAAAATTTCAGAATAACTCCACTTGGTTGTGTATTCTGTTAGTTTAGCTGAATAGCAAAACCCCCATCCCTCATGAAAACGGTCATGCAGTCAAGTCTCACATCTGAAGAATGGATTAGTCTTAGCTAATTAGAATAAGGCTTGCTTTCATTGCCATAATCTGGAAAAGACATGTGGCTGGACCACTGTACACCTTTGCAATGGGGAAAATACTGATGAAAAAACAAATCTCCATAATATAGACAGGAGGAGATGAAAAGGTCTGTCGCATTTATTTTGAATTCTGTGCTCTTACATGATAGAGACAGGTAATGGAATTGAGTGGAGATTTGTTTTGATCATTATGGTTAAAATTATTTCTATAAAATTTTTCAAATTTTGAATCTGAAAACCACCAAATGACTCCTTTAGTTATGTATAAATCTATGAATGATAGACTTCTGCATATTTTGGGTGGGGGGCTAGTGGCATTTATTTTTAAATGTTCATGTTACATAGAATCACCAATAGGGAAACTTCATTTGAAATATTTGAATCAGTGATCTGGTATTTTCCTTTCTGCAAGACCGTTTAGATTTTTACCCCTTCTAAAATAAGTCCCATTCCATCTGCAAATTGCTTCAATATTATTGTAATTGGAAACTACATATGAAATGTTCTATAGGCTTGTCAATTCACATTTTTTTTTTACTCAGCAATTCCACTTGTAGGAATTTTATTCAACAATAAATCCATTTTTAGAAATTTCATTGTACAAATATACACACACAATATGATTCAACAAGGCTAACTGTGTCCATGTTACAATGAGAAATATGTCACTTATACCCTTAAGCACATTTTGAATATTGTGAATTTATACACACAAGAAAATTTCTTAAAGGAGCAAAAACATATTCTATATCGCTACATACTTAATGTTAAAATATTTACTGATGCTTTTTCTGTAATGGAACTCTCCTCTAATAGCAATTTATATGGAACCAATTCATTGAGAAACACTTTACTTGGAGCAGATGGGAAAACCTCTTCTTAAACCTAACTCATAAAAAAGCAGCAGTAGCAGCCACTTTTTGGCAAACCCCAAATCCAGAATCCAGAAATTCCTATTTATACTCAAGAAAGCAGGCAGCACTGAGGATGATTAGCACACAACACAGCATATAGCAATCATTGGGATGCAAGTCAATTTGGCTATGGGCTCTAGGCTATTTGCTGTTTATTAAAACATTGCCCATCCAAAAAGAGAGATGTTGGTGTGTTCGAAGCAGATCACTTCTCCTTCCCCATTAGAATTAATCTTTTCATTAACTTCTTATTCCTCTTCACACATTCAGGGCACAACATATTATCTTCTACGTCTGCAGATGGGAAAGTGCAGGCTGGTAACAGAAAGAGAGAGATCATCCTCTTAGGAGTGTCAGGTACCCAGGCCTGCCCTGCATGGAACTGCAGGCGAACCCAGCCCTGGGTGTCTGCAGGGAGAACTCGGCCATGGACCACACACCATCTGACACCAGAGGCTTGAAGCAAAAAGGTTTCGACAGAAGTGGGAATGGGACATGAATTCACGGTCTTAGGCTGAGCTGCTCTTGCAGCAATTCTTGTCCATGATGCCAATATGGCTTCCTGAGCTGAAGTTATCACTTCAACTCTATTAGTCATTTCTTCTCTCTCCCTTCTCTTACAACTTTTTTGATCCTTTGCTGTCTTGGGCATCACCTTGCATTTCTTCGAATGTAACTGCAACTTAGCCTCCTCTGGTGTGTCAGGAATATCCTGTTTTTGCTCAGGGTAAGCATGTTGCTGGAGCCTCAGATAAACGTCTATTTTTGGGCCGTCGGTACTCAAATTAAAATGTTGGCACCACTTCCGCAAAGTGTCCCGGTGTACCTTATTAATAGGAGGCAAAATGGTCGGCAAGGGAAGCATTGGTACTTTACGTTTTGAGCAAGCTTTGAATTGCTCATTCATTTGAGGAAGATGAACTTTATCCTTTTTCCTAGACTTCTTTGGTTTAACTTGTGCAGTTGAAGTACTTGGTTCCATCTGATGACCCACTTGAGATTCCTCTTTTATTGGAACTAATGTGATTATCACATGTTCTTCCTCTAATTCCTCTTCAAAGACATTCTTTTTTTCTCAAACCGAAGGGCGAGGAAACTCAATTCCAGTCCTAGTCTAACCTCAATTCACATTTAGTTTGAGAATAACAAATAGCACATTTATTCCTTTTTAAATGACACATATTTAAACCCTTAGGAAATAAGATCAAAACTTATAATTAAAGTGCTAGTACTAAAAGTGAGCAGGTTGCAACAAATATATAGCCTAGCATTTATGACAGACTTGTTGAACTTCTGTAAATGATTTTTGCAAAGGAAAAAAATTAATAGATACCGAAAGAAATATTGTTGTGCATAGTTATTAGTCATTTGTAACTTTGTTATAAGTATTTCTTAATTCGACATAGGTATTTTCTTTCTCCTTACCATGTATTTTTTAAAACAGACTATTTCTTGACTTTGAACTTAAAGCTCTAATCATAATTTCTCATGCATACATCATTCTTCTGGTGGTAAGCTGGATTTAAAAATAATGGTTTCAGTACTTCTTAAGTTTGTAATAGACGGTATCAGGCTTCATCAGTGTTTGCAACGGAACAAGGAGAAAGAAAAATAAATCTTTGCTTACCAAGGGGTAGAGTGATGTGCATCTGTTTTTTCTTATGTGAGTCTAGAACCTTCAAACCATTTTGTAAACTAACCCTTTGAAAATTTGAAATTAGCTTATAACTGAAGACTGTGATCTCTGGAATCACAATAGCTGTTACCTTTCTTATGTAGATATTGATAACATTACTCCTTGACTATAGGGTACACTCTGAAATATTTTCAGTGGAAATTTGTTTGAGTTTTATTAATGCTATTTCACCAGTTGAAACATAATTATTTCAAGTGTGAAAGATACCAATGCCAGCAGAGCTTCCAGACCTTTCAGACTTAACTGCTAGATAAATTAGTTTGTCATAATAAAACCTGGTAGTTTCTACTTGCCTATTATGACAAACCAGGGGTTAATTCTAGCATGGAAAACTAGCCATTATGAATAATATGTATATAATGATCTGCTGCTGGGATCTATGTAAGTTCTGAATATTAAGTTTAACCTCTCTGCCTACTAAAGGTATCTTCTGGAATTTTTTGGGAGGAGGAAATTGGAAAAATTAACTTTAAATTTTATTTTTTTTTGCCAGAGAACTCTTTTTTTTTAATCTTCATTTTATTGAGATATATTCACATACCACGCAGTCATACAAAACAAATCGTACTTTCGATTGTTTACAGTACCATTACATAGTTGTACATTCATCACCTAAATCAATCCCTGACACCTTCATTAGCACACACATAAAAATAACAAGAATAATAATTAGAGTGAAAAAGAGCAATTGTAGTAAAAAAGAACACTGGGTACCTTTGTCTGTTTGTTTCCTTCCCCTATTTTTCTACTCATCCATCCATAAACTAGACAAAGTGGAGTGTGGTCCTTATGGCTTTCCCAATCCCATTGTCACCCCTCATAAGCTACATTTTTATACAACTGTCTTCGAGATTCATGGGTTCTGGGTTGTAGTTTGATAGTTTCAGGTATCCACCACCAGCTACCCCAATTCTTTAGAACCTAAAAAGGGTTGTCTAAAGTGTGCGTAAGAGTGCCCACCAGAGTGACCTCTCGGCTCCTTTTGGAATCTGCCACTGAAGCTTATTTCATTTCCTTTCACATCCCGCTTTTGGTCAAGAAGATGTTCTCCGTCCCACGATGCCAGGTCTACATTCCTCCCCGGGAGTCATATTCCACGTTGCCAGAGAGATTCACTCCCCTGGGTGTCTGATCCCATGTAGGGGGGAGGGCAGTGATTTCACCTTTCAAGTTGGCTTAGCTAGAGAGACAGGGCCACATCTGAGCAACAAAGAGGCATTCGGGAGGAGGCTCTTAGGCACAACCACAGGGAGGCCTAGTCTCTCCTTTGCAGCAACCGTCTTCCCAAGGGTAAAACCTATGGTAGAGGGCTCAACCCATCAAACCACCAGTCCCCTATGTCTGTGGTCATGTTAGCAACCATCTAGGTGGGGTGGCCCGATACCCCTGCATTCTCCACAAGCTCCTCAAGGGGGCACTACATCTTTTTTTCCTTCTTTTTCTTTTTTTTTTTAACTTTCCCTTCTTTTTTAAATCAACTGTATGAAAAAAAAGTTAAAAAGAAAACAAACATACAATAAAAGAACATTTCAAAGAGACCATAACAAGGGAGTAAGAAAAAGACAACTAACCTAAGATAACTGCTTAACTTCCAACATGTTCCTACTTTACCCCAAGAAAGTTACCTAATATAGCAACATTTCTGTGAACTTGTTCCTACTATATCCATCAAAAATTAACAGACCATAGTCATTCCTGGGCATCCCCAGAACGTTAAATAGCTTATCTGTTCTTCTTGGATTATTGTTCCCTCTTCCTTAATTGCTCTCTATTGCTAGTTCCCCTACATTCTACATTATAAACAATTTGTTTTACATTTTTCAAAGTTCACATTAGTGGTAGCATATAATATTTGTCTTTTTGTGCCTGGCTTATTTCGCTGAGCATTATGTCTTCAAGGTTCATCCATGTAGTCATATGTTTCACGAGATCGTTCCTTCTTACTGCCGTGTAGTATTCCATCGTGTGTATATACCACATTTTATTTATCCACTCATCTGTTGAAGGACATTTGGGTTGTTTCCATCTCTTGGCAATTGTGATTAATGCTGCTATGAACATTGGCGTGCAGATATCTGTTCATGTCACTGCTTTCCTACCTTCCGGGTATATACCGAGAAGTGCAATCGCTGGATCGAATGGTAACTCTGTATCTAGTTTTCTAAGGAACTGCCAGACTGACTTCCAGAGTGGCTGAACCATTATACAGTCCCACCAACAATGAATAAGACTTCCAATTTCTCCACATCCCCTCCAGCATTTGTAGTTTCCTGTTTGTTTAATGGCAGCCATTCTAACCGGTGTTAAGATGGTATCTCATTGTGGTATTAATTTGCATCTCTCTAGTAGCTAGTGAAGCTGAACATTTTTTCATGTGTTTCTTGGCCATTTGTATTTCCTCTTCAGAGAACTGTCTTTTCATATCTTTTGCCCATTTTATAATTGGGCTGTCTGTACTATTGTCATTGAGTTGTAGGATTTCTTTATATATGGAAGATATCAGTCTTTTGTCAGATACATGGTTTCCAAAAATTTTTTCCCATTGAGTTGGCTGCCTCCTTACCTTTTTGAGAAATTCCTTTGAGGTGCAGAAACTTCTAAGCTTGAGGAGTTCCCATTTCTCTATTTTCTCTTTTGTTGCTTGTGCTTTGGGTGTAAAGTCTAGGAAGTGACCGCCTAATACAAGGTCTTGAAGATGTTTTCCTACATTATCTTCTAAGAGTTTTATGGTACTTTCTTTTATATTGAGATCTTTGGTCCATTTTGAGTTAATTTTTGTGTAGGGGGTGAGGTAGGGGTCCTCTTTCATTCTTTTGGATATGGATATCCAACTCTCCCAGCCCCATTTGTTGAAAAGACCATTATGACTCAGTTCAGTGACTTTGGGGGCCTTATCAAAGATCAGTCGGCCATAGATCTGAGGGTCTGTCTCCGAATTCTCAATTCGATTCCATTGATCTATATGTCTATCTTTGTGCCAGTACTATGCTGTCTTGGCAACTGTGGCTTTATAATAAGCTTCAAAGTCAGGGAGTGTAAGTCCTCCCAGTTCGTTTTTCTTTTTTAGAGTGTCTTTAGCAATTCGAGGCATCTTCCCTTTCCAAATAAATTTGATAACTAGCTTTTCCAAGTCTGCAAAGTAGGTTGTTGGAATTTTGATTGGGATTGCATTGAATCTGTAGATGAGTTTGGGTAGAATTGACATCTTAATGACATTTAGCCTTCCTATCCATGAACATGGACTATTTTTCCATCTTTTAAGGTCCCCTTCTATTTCTTTTAGTAGAGTTATGTAGTTTTCTTTGTACAGGTCTTTTACATCTTTGGTTAAGTTTATTCCTAGGTACTTGATTTTTTTAGTTGCTATTGAAAATGGTATCTTTTTCTTGAGTGTCTCTTCACTTTGTTCATTTCTAGCATATAGAAACATTACTGACTTATGTGCATTAATCTTGTATCCCGCTACTTTGCTAAATTTGTTTATTAGCTCTAGTAGCTGTATTGTCGATTTCTCAGGGTTTTCTAGATATAAGATCATATCGTCTGCAAACAATGACAGTTTTACTTCTTCTTTTCCAATTTGGATGCCTTTCATTTCTTTGTCTTGCCGGATTGCCCTGGCTAGCACTTCCAGCAAAATGTTGAATAACAGTGGTGACAGTGGGCATCCTTGTCTCGTTCCTGATCTTAGAGGGAAGGCTTTCAGTCTCTCACCATTGAGTACTATGCTGGCTGTGGGTTTTTCATATATGCTCTTTATCATGTTGAGGAAGTTTCCTTCAATTCCTACCTTTTGAAGTGTTTTTATCAAAAAGGGATGTTGGATTTTGTCAAATGCTTTTTCAGCATCTATTGAGATGATCAATTGATTTTTCCCTTTTGACTTGTTAATGTGTTGTAATACATTGATTGATTATCTTATGTTGAACCATCCTTGCATGCCTGGCATGAACCCCACTTGGTCATGGTGTATGATTTTTTTAATGTGTCTTTGGATTCGATTTGCAAGTATTTTGTTGAGGATTTTTGCATCTATATTCATTAGGGAGATTGCCCGGTAGTTTTCCTTTTTTTGTAGCATCTTTGCCTGGTTTTGGTATTAGATTGATGTTAGCTTCATAAAATGAGTTAGGTAGTGTTCCATTTTCTTCAATGTTTTGAAAGAGTTTGAGTAAGATTGGTGTCAGTTCTTTCTGGAAAGTTTGGTAGAATTCCCCTGTGAAGCCATCTGGCCCTGGGCATTTATTTGTGGGAAGATTTTAATGACTGATTGGATCTCTTTGCTTGTGATGGGTTGGTTGAGGTCTTCTATTTGTTCTCTGGTCAGTCTAGGTTGTTCATATGTTTCCAGGAAATTGTCCATTTCTTCTACATTATCCAGTTTGTTGCCATACAGTTGTTCATAATATCCTGTTATAATTTTTTTAATTTCTTCAGGATCTGCAGTTATGTCACCTTTTTCATTCATTATTTTGTTTATATGGGTCTTCTCTCTTTTTGATTTTGTCAGTCTAGCTAGGGGCTTGTCAATCTTGTTGATCTTCTCAAAGAACCAACTTTTGGTGATATTTATCCTCTCTATTGTTTTTTTTGTTCTCTATGTCATTTATTTCTGCTTTAATCCTTGTTATTTCTTTTCTTGTAGTTGGTTTAGGATTGGTTTGCTGTTGATTTTCTAGCTTCTTCAGTTGATCCATTAGTTCTTTGATTTTGGCTCTTTCTTCCTTTTTAATATATGCATTTAGTGCTATAAATTTCCCCCTCAGCACTGCTTTTGCTGCAGCCAGAGAACTCTTAACTTGCTTTTGTCTCAGGGTCTTCAGTTTTCCTAGGTGAAGTGTCCATATCCAAAGTCTGGAGTTCATGTGGAAGACTCCTTTGGGGTTAAAACGCTTCCCTCCCAGTACTTATTGGGCTGGAAATCTATAGCAAGACTGTTGAAATCTATCATGGAGTTCTTCTATTTTATATTTCGTTTTCTGGCTATGAATTTACTTTTTTCTTTCATGTTGGCTTCAGATTTGCTCCAGTGCTAAATTACCTGTAAATATTCTGGGTAGGGACTGTTTGGAATAGTAATTTGTTAAAAGAAATGACAGGACATTTCTGAAAATACTCAAGGTAAGCAATTATTTTTAAATGCCATAGCAATCTTGCGAGTCTAACTTTAAAATATGTTTTAAGTGATCATTATGATTTTGGTGGTAAAGATCCCCCACATACAGCCACTAAGAGGAGCTGATGCCTCATTTTTTTATCTTTACAAAAAGATAAACAGTAAAAATTGATCAAGGTATTTTGTATTACCAAGACTTGCATATTCAAATGCTAATTTGACAAGACTGGCTTCCTCTGCTGTTAGTCGTGTGAAACCTTGTTCATTTCCCTCAACACTGTAATGTTCATTCTTGTATAGCCTTCCATGACTTTAAGTTCTGCTTTACATTAATCATTACCTGATACTAGTTTTTAGCACTTCTTATAGCAGAAATAAAATGTTTTAATTCTAATTTTGAGTGTATTTTTTACAAGATAATATTTCATAAATTATTATGACTTTTATAATGTACTGTTTTTCAATTTCTGTAGCAGGAGATTGGACCTCTACTCTTGATGACAGCATGGCAGAATTTCCCATTAGGTTTATGTGTCGGTTGATCACATCCCATTGCACCTTGAACTGTAATAGTCAAAAGTGAGTCAGCTGCTGTCAGTTGCTATAGAGAGTTTACTATACTTTTGTAGATGCCAGGAGGACATGTGGAAGTGGATAAGGAAGAGGACAGTTTTATTAATTTGAAACATCACAAAAGCAGTCTGGGTTTTAAACATTGCAGTGATACAGATTTTAAGCAATATCCAGTTTATACAGGTTCTGGATTAATATCTTAATGTTCCATGCCCAGTTCAATACTTTAAAGCAGAATTAGGAACAAAGCAGTAAATATTACAAAATGCAGTCAAGGTACATATTGGAAATACAAATTCCTTTGTTACAGTAAATATTCTGCAAAAGAGTAAAGCAGCAAATATTAATTTTTCTAAGGTAACATGCACTTTATATAGTTCAATGTAATAAAAAAAGCACTCAAATTAAGTGTTACAAAATCTATACTTTCAAGTTATTTTGTAAAGTAAGAAAAATACATAGAAATGAGTCATAGAATCTTAATACATTAAGAAATGTGATAAATGTTGGATATACTGTGTAATGGTGCCTTTTTAAAAATTAAATACTCATACACATTCACCAAAGCAAAAGGTAAGATGTAAATGGTAAAATATTTCATTGTGTATTACAAGTTGATATTTGTATAGTAAGTCAATTGTTTATTAGTCTCTGAAATCCAATAGAATTTTAATATGCTCAGAACTGTAGAAAATAATAGTAATTTTGTTTAATGCAAAAGGGTTATAGTGTTTTAGATTTGAAATCTGGATGACAGCATTCATAATGATGAGAGTTGAAGTGAATGTTTTGCAGACATTTATTGTGAACAATGAGTGCACTTTTGTTGTGCCTTGATGATTCTTGATGGCTGGGTGTCTACAAGGTAGATGGGAGCACCAGCATTTGTCTGCTACCTCTAATCCATCAAGGCGGGAGGTAGCGAAATTGACAGGAAAATTTTCCAGTGTATGTTCTGTATTCGCAAAACTGTTTAATTAGGTACCCTCCTGTAGCCCCTGTATTTTTACATTATGCAAGTGTAGGATTATTAGTCTTCCTTTATATCAGTCAATCCGAAGGTTAATGTAAGATTGCAGTGGAAGCGTTTGTTCTGAAGTGAAGGCATGGAGTGAAGGCCAGAGTGTTTTAAATTCATCAGGTTGATGAATGTTTAATTAAAAGAACAATACAAATCTTATCTCAATGTGCCAGATGGATATTAAATCTACAATAACACTTAAGAATTTATCAAGTTGGCTACATTTGAGTTTTGCAGACTTGAAGCAGCATTGAAACACTCATAATCTTGAATTGAATGCTGTCCCAAATGGTCTCAACAGAAAAAAGGACCAATTAAGAGCAGTGGCATTAAAATACAGATGATTCTTTTGAGGTGGGGTGCAGGATATGTGCGGTTTGCTGGGGTTGAAGCACAATATTTGAAGATTAAATAGTCACAGAGATTAGTTACAATCCGTATCACAACCCAAGATCCTAACATTTTTTAACTTGGAATTTTAACCATAAGCTTTATATCTCCTATAGCAGGTGTACTGTGTAATTATGCAACATGTAGTAGAACCACTGTCTCCTAAGTTATCAGATGTATTTCTGAGATCTACTTAAAACATCTCCCATGTTACCCTGTGTTTCTCAATGCTTCCTGAACAATCAGTCCTGTTCCCCACTACTGAAGATGAGGGAATATTGCACTTTTCCCTTTAGGAGGTACCGATAACAAAAGCTGAGCTAAATGGTCACAACAGTCATTTTTACAATACTCACAGAGAAGAAAGGAGTAAGAGACATGGGCAGCTTTTTCCAACATCTAGTCATAAGCAAGCAAATTCTTAGCCATAACTCTCTGTACTGGGACTACTGTGTAGCCCTGTCAGTTGGGAAATTTTCCTTAGGAACTGACTTTAGTGGTAGGGAAAGATAGGGCCTATGAGCCAGGTGCTTCAATCAAGGGGCTAGGGTGGCCATCTGCCAGGGGCCTGAGGACAACACTCCTTTTACATAAAGTGTAACAGATGGCAACCAGGCTTCTGCTGAATACAGAGGTGGAGGCAGTGGGTAATGCGAGTCCAAATATAGTTTCTTGCTGGACTGACTCCCCAGCCTTGCTTAAACTGTGGTCCTTCTTGGAAGCCTGGGGCTCTGCCTCACCAGCTCTGCTCTGCACTGATAACAAATAAGCGTCATCCCTATCTTTTCCTAGCTGGACATGCCATTGTAAAACAAAACTATGCATAATAATCACACTTTAAATTTCGTACCCTACACACTTCCACTAAAGTAGAAATACAAAAGCTACAATAATCTCAATAGCCAGCAGGCATTCCTCTTTAGGGACTGTAAGGTGGTGGTTTTTCAAAAGGTGGATAGTAGGGTGGAGAGTAATGGGGTGGAGCACTTGAGGACCACATGTAGCTGGGTGAGGGAGAGGCCGACTGAGGTTCATCAGAAAGTCCAGAGGGAGGAGAGGATGGAAAGACACTGGAATGCTGTGTAATGAAAATAAAACACCATCAATTTAGGTGGTGAGTTTGCAATTTCCCAGACAGTCATTGCTAATTAAAAATGAATATGAACCAAGTTTGTTTTTATGTGGAACAAAAAAGAGCTCCTAAACCTTGCAAAGTTAATGAGACACATGAAACAGGTGGCCCCACCTTCTATCACGAAGGCTGAAGACCGCATGCAGAGATATCTTGTAATCTTCCTCTCCCCTTGAACTCCACATCCTGTAAGCTGCCCAATTCTGTTGCTGCTGCTTCTGCAGTGTCTCTTGAATCCATCACTCCCTTTTCCACATTTATCATTCAAGACTTCAATACCTCTCCCCTGAGCTATGGCAACAGCATCCCAACTTAGTCTTCAAAAAAAGATAGTTTGGACCTTAAGAACATTTTAATGGGAAGGTCTTGATTACAAGAATACACCACAGGGAGGTAGCACAGTGGTCATTAGCCCATTTCATAGATTAACAACAACTAAGGTCAGAGAGGTTAAGTGGAGTCTTTTGACTCTCAAGTTCAACATTTTCTCTTCTACCTTAACTGCTGCCCCATTACCCCCAATGTAGGGTAGATGGAGAGCAAAGAAGAGCAAAGATATGGAGGTGGGAATAACAATGGTGAGGAGGAGCAATTTGTCAGGTTGCAGAGGCACTGATGATTCAATTTTACTTTGTGTTGTCTAACTTTGGCAGTCTTTAGAAAGGGAAGGAACATGGATAAAAATGCTCAGTGAATTTCCACATGTGAGGAGTCATTTGCTGCTGCTGCTCTTTGCCTAGCCCAGGTACACCCTTGAAATAAATGATTTTCCCACTCAAGGAGAGGTGGCCTGTTTCGTTCATTGCCGTATCCCTAAAGTTTAGAACTGTGTTTGACAAGTAGTAAGTACTCCATGAATGTTGAATAAATGAATGTAACTTCAGAAGTATATCAGAAGGGCTTGCATTTTTTAAAAAATAAAATCTGTTCTAAAAGAATAGGGTCACAACTTGTGGGTACTGTTGTTTTCCTCCAGTGGTGGGGCAGGGCTCAAGTGAGGCCTGATGACTGAAGGGAACTCAAGAAGAGCAAACATAAGCCAGCAAACAGCTGGAGAACTGCAATTACTCTGTTATGTCTTAGCTCTAAGAGGAGCTGGTATTAAAAAAAAAAAAAGACCCATTTACACTGAAATTTCTCAAGAGTTCAAGTGTTATTTGGGGAAGTCACAGCCTTCACTTTTTTCTGCTGGCCTAAGAGTCTGAGTGGATTGTCATTTTGCCAGGCCTGGGGCAATCTAGAGTCATCCTTGACATCAGGTTTCTGGAGCCTGAGACCAGATTCCCTATCCCCAGTCCTGACCTCTACACCCCTGAGAAAGGGATATCTAGGTTTCTAGGCCTACTGGAATATCTGTCCCCTACCACATAATGTTAGGACTGAGCAGAGGCTGTAGCTGCCATCTTCCCTTCTCCTTCCCCATCCCATCCATTATTTCACCCTGAGTTAAGGAATAACAGGATCATAGAACCTGAAGAGCCCTTAAAGGCAAAACTACTTGAGGCAGTGGACTCAAGACAAGACAGTTTCCTTCCTAAAATTCGATATTTCTCCTCCCTCCAAGAGGATACCCTTTCTTAAAGCATCAGTGTAGTGATTTTCTAGTTTTCCACTCCACACTCCCGAACTGTCTTTCTCCCCTCCGTCCCTCCTCTTCTGTCGCTTTCCTCAACTAACAATATTCTCCTTTAACCAGAGAAGAGAACAACAACAACAAAAAAAAACCAGGGGCAAGAATCTCTGTACCTGGGCATGTGGTATTGTCCCACTATAGGGATGGTGAGAATCAGGAGGCCAGTTTTAGATGTTTGCAGTCACAGGAGAGGCATATTTCCTACATTAGGCCTTCGGTCTAATGGCAGTTCTGTCCTTGGAGGCATTAAAAGGCTTCTATGGGCAGCAGCTGCAGTACACTTGGATAATAAAAGGGGGTGGCACAATGGCCCTCACGTTTTCACTTCTCAGTTTCATATTTAGGAAGTATTGTGGGAGAAAAGGGAGTAGGATGGTTCTCACCCCCCTGGGGATGCCAAGAGTCTTAAGGATAAAATTGAAGGGCTTCTGGCAGAGCTAGGGAGCTAACTGGCTGCAGTCCACACACCCTTGGCATTTGAGAAGGATATAGCTAGCTAAAGAAATAAAGAAGTAAATAGCCACAGTACCAATGTGTATTTTCCTAGCAACAGGCAGGTTCTTTGGGAGAGATTTGGCTTTGTTACAGCTGGAGAGCTGGCCTGGTGCACAGTCTGGTGCATTTTGTTTCCCACCTGAGACTGTGACTTTATTAATGGGATGGGCAGCTCAGGAGACCAGAGCTTTGAATCCTCCTTGCACACCACAAAGCATTAAAAACAGGAGAACATCTAAATGGTCTACTGTGGGGCCTAATCAGCTCTGACTTCCTGGGCTGCTGCTTAGAGGCTGGAGTGGCCAACAGACTGATGGTGCTAAAAGAGGAACACCACTCTTTCAGGCACCCACTTTAGCCTGCCTCCTCTCTGCCTGATGGCTGACCCACTCTCCACAGGACCAACTGCATTTCTGTCAGAGACTGCTTCTCTCTGTCTGAGCACTATGGGGCAGTGACTCTGAAAATAGCCCTGGAACTGGCTGGGTGATAACCATCACCAACAAGAGATGCTATGCCCTAAGAGTAAAATCCTGTCTGTTCTGCCTCAGAATGCTAAGACTGGAAAGACAGAAGAGTGGTTGAAAGGAAAAGGAGAAAAGTCAGGGGAGGGGGACAGAAACAAGAGAAAGGAGGAGAAGAAGGGAAAAAGTCTTGGAAGGAAAATGAAAAAAAGATAAAAAGTTGAGAGTCAGTAGCAACAGGCCTTCTAAGGCTTCTGGTAACCTGTGCCATAGTCTGCCTTCCCCATGATTAAAGCAGTTATTTTATTAAATGGGCCCAATTGATAATGGGTCATTTTTAGTGGCTAAAATGAAACTAGTGTACCCTCATGTGATTTAATAAAAAAGCATAAACAGAGAGGCACTTGCATTTTGCATAAGATGAGAGTTTTGTTTTAAGCTTTAACTAGGCAGATCACCAAATGAACAGAAAAGGGACCAATCCATGGTTAGAGTAGACTGGCCCAGTATGCCAGGCTAGGAATTAGAGCTGGCGTCCTTAAGGGCTTTATATAAAGCTACGCTGGGTTTAATTTCCCAGAAGTGGAAACTGATGCTTTCTTCCCTGCAGAATTTGAACTAATTGGTTGAAGCTGAAGGGGTAATGGGGAAATAAGTGCAAAGGGCAAGAGAAGTGAAGTGAGTGTTGGGCAGATGAGCAAGGAGCCAAAGGTAACCTTAGCTTATACCCTTCTTTCTTTAGGGTATGGAGAGCTCATTAGAAGCAAGAACACCCCGAAGTCCTATGTTTGACAGAGTCCTGTTCTCAAGCTCACCACTCATACCTTTCTCAGGGCCAATTTACCATGAGAAATATTTCCCAAGTTTCCTAACTGGACATCTACCCAACAGGGACATGGTATTTGAGGAGTTAAAACAAAGCCCTATAAGTGTTTTCCTTTTCCTTCTATCAGCCTCAGCCTAAAAATGAAAACCAAAGTCACATAAATTATCCATTTGGAAATGACCAAAATGGGATGTCATTCAGAAGAGAGTCTAGAAAGATCAATTTTCTGGCTATAACTTGGGCCATTTTGCAATCAGAGAAGAGGAAGAGGGAACTCCGGCTTTTGGGGGGTAGGTTTCTCATTCCAGTGGTTTTATTGCCAGATCTAGTATGTGTTTTGCTGACTGCCTTTTTATTTATCTGGAAACATCAGCATATGTTCCCCTGGCCTCTTGGTTTTCCCTGGGTAGACTGGTTTGTCCTTCTATGAAATGTATAAAGGAATGGAACCTGGTGAACAAAAGAAAGGTCAAATCAAATACAGTACTAAAAAAAATGATTTAAGTTCTAGAGGGAAATTAATAATTTAAAAAGCATACCCTTCAAGACCCACCCAATACAACTATAAACACTTGAGCCTAGGAAAAGAACTGGGAGAGGTATAAGTGTCTGAGCAGCCCCTGGAATGGAGAAAGCATGAAGGAAGGGAATCCCTCTTCAGGAGAGAGCAATTCAGTAATTTAATAATTAAGAAAGGACGTCATCAACATGGTTATGTAAATAGCTACCGAAAACTTCTCTCCAGAGATTCAACATAAAAAAAGGGCAATTCTGACTGTTTGAAATTCTGGAGGAGGATATAGACTGAAGAAGAACCCGGCAAATGCTGAACTGAAGAAAGAGAAGAAATATTGGGTCCTCTCCCATCCCCCTCACTCAGTCTCAGTGTGGGAAAGGCACAGAATCAGCAGACAGGAACCCTCCCACCAGGTACAACAGATTTTTAAATTTCTCACAGCAGTGAGACATACCCCCACCATTTGAAGTCCCAGGGGACAGGGGAGAACATTTCAAGGCCCAGGTTAGTGGGGGACAAAGAGACTGAGAAAACGTGGACAGAGACTGTTTCCAGCCCTGGGTCCAGAAGCCCTTCCCCTACCCCTGAGTGAAGCAGCAGTGGGTGGCTGATTATATCCCTTGGGGACGGATGGATTACTAGGTCAGCTGAGGGAGTCATCTGCCACAGGTGGACTGCCACAGTGAGCTAGATTTTGGTTGGCAAAGTGAGGGCATAGGAAACCCACAGTTTCAGCTCACCTGTGTAGATGCAGCCAGTGCTAGGAGGTCAAGCAGCCTCTGACGATGATTAAGATACCAAACAGCACCATCTGCTGGTCCGTGCAGAAAGTGCAAGTGATTGAAACTGAAATAAGATACTCCAGCCCCTTTCTTAGGACCACAGGAGCTGGTCTACATGTGCTATATGGAAAGCCAGTCCTATTTTGGCTGAGAAATATAGAAGACCCAACTGTTAAAGAAAGGTTCTAAAACATACCCAGGTCTTGCTGGCCAGCAAAAACCAGAGCACTACTGGAAGTCAGCAGATTTGTATTACCACACACAGGGAACTTGCTGGGGTGCCCAGTGTCTACATCCCAATCCTGTGGCAGGCCATGCGTGGATGCCTGATTTCAGGGGTAAAATGTGGGCAGAGCCAATCTGACAACTGGCCAGTGAGAGAAACAAAGAAAAGACAGGGATCAAAAACAGCCAACAATAAATCCCAAGGCAAAAGAGAGAAAACAACCTCCAGAATAAATCAGTCAAGAAAATCAGACACCTAGACAGTAAAAAAAATCATGAGCCTAATCAGGAAACCAGAAGACATGACCCAGTCAAAGGAACAAATTAACAACTCAACTGAGATTCAGGAGTTGAAACAACTACTTAAAGATGTTAAAACAACCATTCTAAGTAAAATCATTGAGTTAAAAGAAAATATGACAAAAGAGATGAAGGATATAAAGATGACACTGGATGACCACAAAGAAGAATTTGTAAGCTTGAAAAAACAAATGGCAGAATTTATGGGCATGAAAGGAGCAATAGAAGAGATGAAAAACACAATGGAGACATACAAAGCAGACTTAGAGAGGCAGTAGAAAGTATCAGTGAACTAGAGGACAGGATATCTGAAATCCTACACACAAAAGAACAGACAGGGAAAAGAATGGAAAAATATGAGCAGGGTCTCAGAGAACTGAATGACAACATGAAGCACATGAATATATGTGTTATAGATGTCCTAGAAGGAGAAAAGAAGGGAAAGGGGGCAGAAAGAACAATATAGGAAATAATCAATGAAAATTTCCCAACTCTTACGAGAGACATAAAATTACAGGTCCAAAAAGCACAGCATATCCAAACAGAATTGATCCAAATAGATGTACTCCAAGACACTTATTAATCAGATTTTCAAATGTCAAAGGCAAAGAGGGATTATAAAAGAAGCAAGAGAAAAGTAATCCATCACATACAAGGGAAGATCAATAAGACTAAGTGCAGATCTCTCATCAGAAACCATGGAGGCAAGAAGGCATTGTATGGTATGATATATTCAAGATACTGAAAGAGAAAAGCTGCCAACCAAGAATCCTATACCTGGCAAAACTGTCCTTCAAAAATGAGTGGGAGTTTAAAATATTTACAGATAAACAGACACTGGGAGAGTTTGTGAACAGGAGACCTCCTTTATAAGAAATACTAAAGGGAGTGCTACAGACAGGAAAAGATAGGAGAGAGAGGTTTGGGGAAGAGTCATAGAAATGAAGATATCAGGAGACAGAAAGAGGGTAGAGATTGGGCATTTGATGCTGAAGGAGTATAGAATGTTCAACAGAACTGAATGTCTAGATCCAGAAATGGGTAGCACAATACTGCGTGATGGTAGCACAATGTTGTAAGTACACTGAACAAAGATGACTGTGAGTACAGTTGAAAGAGGAAGGCTAGGGGCATGTAGGACACTGGAAGAAAAGATAGAAGATAAAGACTGGGACTGTATAACTTAGTGAAACCTAGAGTGGTCAATGATTGCGATTAAATGTGCAAATATAAGAATGTTTTTACATGAGGGAGAACAAATGAATGTCAACTTTGCAAGGCATTGAAAATGGGATGGTAGTGGGGAAAAACACAACCAATGCAAACTACAGTCTATAGTTAACAGTAACATTATAATATGCATCCATTAATTATAACAAAGGCAATATACCAAAGCTAAATGTCTGTAAGAGGGGGGTATAAGGGAGGGGTAACTTGGCATTGGTGTTGTTGTCTGCCCTTTTTATTTTATTTTTATTCACCACTTTTTAATTTTCTTTTTTTCTTTTTTCTCCTCTTCATCTTTCTTTGTGGAAGAAATGGAAATGTCCTTATACAGATTGTGGTGGTGAAGGCATAACTATGTGATTATACTGGGAACCACTGATTATTTAGGAAGAAATGTATGGTGTGTGAATAAGACTGTTTAAAAAATAAACAGAGGCATACAAGTGCTGGAGAAAATGTGGATAGGAGGATGTACCTATTCACCGTCGGTGGGGAAGTAGAATGGGGCAGCCCATCTGCAGGGCAGTGTGGTGGTTCCACAGGAAGCTAAGTATGGGGTTACCACATGGTCCTGCAACCCCATTATTAAGTATATACTTGGAAGAACTGAGAAGAGGGACACAAATGGACATTTGCACAGTGGTGTTTATGGTGAAAGTATTCATGATTTTCAGTGGTTGGAGGTGGCCCAAAGACACATCAACTGATGAGTGGAATGGCAAACTGTGGTGTATACATACAATGGAATATTGAGCAGCTACAAGAACGAATGAAGTTGTGAGGTACGCAACTAGGCAAATAGACCTTGAGGACAGTATGTTGAGTGACACAAACCAGAAATGAAAAGACAAACATTATAATGCCTCACTAATATGAACTAACTATAATGTGTAAACACTGAGAATTGAATCTGAGAGCATAGTTTATCAGGGGAAGGCTTATGGTAAAGTTTCCTAGAGTGTAAGCTCTTAAAGAAGTTACATCTATTCCTGAGTTGTAATGTTTATTTCTAAATTCTGAGATGCTGAGCTCTTTGTGTATAACCTGGTCATTCCCTGGAAATTCAGGTATCTGTGTGACACCTGACCCTCAGAGCCAGAGTTTGGCAGCTGTGAGTGTTAGCATTACCCCATACAGCAAATGTTAAAGAGCCTGAAAAAGAGATCAGACTTCAATTAGAGATATGAATGAAATGGGCTTGGCTAGTACTAAGGGGAATCAGACTAAAGGGTAAAGGATGATATTGACGGTGTTTTAAAACTTCAACTTCTGTGTTGAAGAGCCCAAAGAAGAGATGTTTATTCAGTGCAAAATGTATGTTTTCTGTTGCACACTATATAATTTATCTTGTATGGTCAGTTTATTCAAACACCATAATTACAAGGAATGTTGAATAGGAAGTGATATTTGGTTGGTTTGTATGGGTTTGTGTGAAGCCCCAGTACATCCCAGAGTAATCTGTATATAGGATAAAAAATGTATTTGCTAAGCTATCTTGAGAGCCTGGGGAAAATGTGGAAATATTAAACTTCCCCAACTGGGGAATTACTGATATTCTCACAAGCACTGGGGACTTCCAATTTAGAAAGCCAAGCCCTTGATTTTGGGGCTTGCCCTTATGAAGCTTGTTACTGCAAAGGAGAGGTTAAGCCTACCTATAATTGTGCCTAAAAGTCACCCCAGAGAACCTCTTTTGTTGCTCAGATGTGGCCTCTCTTTCTCAGCCAACTCTGCAGGTAAATTCACTGCCCTCCCCCCTATGTGGGAACAACTCCCAGGGGTAAATCTCCCTGGCAACATGGGACATGACTCCTGGAGATGAGCCTGGACCCAGCATCATGGAATTGAGAAAGCATTCTGGACCAAAATGGGGAGAGAAATGAAACAAAATAAAGTTTCAGCAGCTGAGAGATTTCAAATGGAGTTGAGAGGACATTCTGGAGGATATTCTTATGCATTATATAGATATCCCTCTTTAGTTTTTAGTGTATTGGTATAGCTAGAAGAAAATACCTGAAACTGTTGAACTACCATCCAGTATCCTTGATTCTTGAAGACAATTGTATAAGTATATAGTTCACATGATGTGATCATGTGATTGTGAAAACCTT
The DNA here is from genome assembly GCF_015220235.1 of Choloepus didactylus. Lineage (NCBI taxonomy): Eukaryota > Metazoa > Chordata > Mammalia > Pilosa > Megalonychidae > Choloepus > Choloepus didactylus. The sequence goes on from NC_051334.1 coordinate 144,297,750, forward strand.
ATGGCTCATCTGTGCTACAGTCAGATTTACAGCATCTACCAAGAATCCCTAAAGTCAATCTCTTGGCGGGGTATAAGAACATGGGCTGTGGGGGCAGACAGACATGGATACAAATCTTTGCTTCTCCACTTACCACCTCAGTGACCTTGGGGAAATCACTTAACCTCTTCATGACTCAATCATCTCATCTTTATCCAGTGTTCGGACAGATAAGTAGAAAAATGGGGACAAAAAGTAAATAGGGAGGGATGAGGGGTATGGTTGTTTGGGGTGTTCTTTTATACTTTAATTTTTATTCTTATTTTTATTTCAGGGGTGTAATGAAAATGTTCAAAAATTGATTGTGGTGATGAATGCACAACTATATAATGGTTCTGTGAACAACTGATTGCACATTTTGGATGTCTGTATGGTATATGAATATATCTCAACAAAATTGAATTAAAAGAATAATTAAGAAAATTAAAATTAAAAATAATTAAAATTAAAAAGACCCTTTATGAGGTTGTGATTAGGAAGTCCATAATTTACACCAGTATAAACTATGAGGTTTTAAAATATCCTAAAACTAACTGGGGAAAAGATCTATGCTGCAGTCAGATTTACAGCATCTACCAAGAACCCCTAAAGTCAATCCCTTGGGGCAGTATAAGAACATGGGCTGTGGGGTCAGACAGACATGGATACAAATCTTTGCTTCTCCACTTACCACCTCGGTAACCTTGGGGAAATCACTTAACCTCTTCATGACTCAATCATCTCATCTTTAAAATGGTGATGACAGTAATACTTCTGTCACAGAACTTAAATGAGTTGATATATGTAAAGTGCTTAGCACAGCGCTTGGTACATAGTGAGTGCTCAATGAACAGGAGCTGCTATTAAAAATAGTAGACCTGTCCAAAATGACAGCCTTCAGCCACACACAAATATTAGATCTCTACTGGGCGATGCTGTGACAGAACAAATATTTCAGTGTCTAGTTATACAACTTACGCTGTCAGGAGTATAAAAGATGCCTTCAGAGAAAATAAAAATGGAAAGGATCCTGTAGAAATTCAAACCCTAGTGAAGAAAGCTAAAAGAGACCTTGGAATAATTTACTGGCAGATACACATTAGCCAACTGTACTCAACTGACAAGCTCATCACTGAGAATCAAGAGAAGCCCAGGACCTAGGGGGCCTGGGGACTAGCCCCCACTGGCACCCATGGACCACCTTCAGCATCCATTCTGCTCCTGTGAGAGGGGCTGCCAACATACACAAATGACCTCCTATACCAGTTTAAAATAGCCTGGCTGCCTGTAAGAGTTGATAAACTGAGCTACGTCTGCTGGTTTGGATGTATTATGTCCCCCAAAACACCATTATCTTTGATGCAATCTTGTGTGGGCAGACGTATTCCTGTTGATTAGACTGTAATTCTTTGATTGAGTGTTTCCATGGAGATGCGACCCACCCAACCATAGGTGATAACTCTGATTAGATAATTTCCATGGAGGCATGGCCCCACCCATTCAGCATGGGCCTTGGTTAGTTTACCAGAGCACTATGTAAGCTCAGACAGAAGGAGCAAGCTTGCTACAGCCAAGAGGGATGCTTTGAAAATTCACAGGAGTTGAGAGAGGAACTGCAGCTGAGAGACACATTTTGAAGATGTGTGTTGGAAGCTGACACGGACATTCTGGAGAACACCATTTTGAAATGCAACCTGGATGCCAGCTACGTGCCTTCCCTAGCTAAAAGAGGTTTTCCGGATATCACTGGCCATCCTCCAGCAAAGGTACCCGATTGTTGATGCATTACCTTGGACTCTTTATGGCCTTAAAGCTGTAACTGTGTAACCAAATAAACCCCTTTTATAAAAGCCAATCCATTTCTTGTGTTTTGCAAAAGGGCAGCATTAGTAGACTGGAACACCACATTTCCATCTTTTTAAGCCTTCATGAAAAAAGATGACTCTCCCTGTTTCAAGTGTTACAATGTAGAGCTGGAGCTTGCTCAAAATATTGCTGTGTATTGTGTCACGTCTCCACCCCCACCATGATTTTGTTGCCTGTTGCCACATATATAGAGCATATCCAGACTGTTTCTTGGTCCTTGACAATAAACAAAATATCTCCCTAAAAAAACAAGTAGTAGAGGCTTCCATGAATCTATGATACCCTTTCTATAGGCCCAGAGTGTGGGTTTGGGCTAGGTGACAAGACCTAGATCCCTTCACTCAGTTAGTTACCCTGTTTCTAGGTTTCCATAGCACACTTTTTCCCTCCTACTGCTATCCCCTGCCTTCCTCAAGTTCCCAGGCCAATCTCTTGATGCAGGGACTATTTCTCATTCAATCTCTATATTCACAGCTCCCAGCACAGTGCCCAGCACATGGGAACACAGATTGAATTGAAACCAACAGTCTTAGTCACAGTTGGCATTGTCAAACTTGTTTTCATCCCTGGGGTAGAGTTTAAATGAGGAATGATGGACAGAGACATGGCCCAATACCCTACAGGAGGGGCTTCCTATCTTAGAGTTTGCAACAACCATCACCAGGGAGATTATTATTCCTACTTCAACGGTTCATTATAAAGTGAAAAATCCTAGAATCAACAGAATTTACTTCAATGTAAGAATGGAGGAGGCCTCTTGGGCTGGACCCATGTGTGGTACTTCTATCCCAGGATGACTTTTATTATAGAGGCCACAAAGGAATGGTGACCCTCCTTGTGTTAGCTTCAATAGCTCTGCATTCTCTTAAAGGATTTCTAATTGCCTCTGTTGCTCCTGAAATTACATATACCCTTTGTGAACCTATTTTTTTTCTTGTCTATACCACCTATTTGGGTAACAAGTTCCCCGAGTTCTCTAACTATGTATACAGTAGACTTTAGAGCAAGTTTGAATAGTACTGTTTCCAAACTTTAGCTGACACCTCCTTGTTCTACCAATGTATTTTATTGACAGTGAACAAGACCATGTTCACATTATATGTATTATTATTGCAACATAGAGTCCTAGACCTCACCAAACCGTGTATAAATGAAAGTAAAACTGCACTTTATTCAAATAAATAGGGTTTTTCAGTTTCAATTATTTGTTAATCTGAACCTGAAATTAAGTTGTCCAAGGGCTTTATATTCCTAAACTGGCTGGTCAATTGGAAGTACCCCCCAAAAGTCACACTTTTATGTTCCCGTATAGCATTCATGTGCTCTTAGTCAATAGAAACAAACTCATTATGAACTTCCCTTCCTTCAAAGGCATTTCCTTTGGTCCTCCAATTTTGAATTAACTAGATTTTAGTGTAATCCCACTCTTCTGTGGTCAAGGGTTTACAATCACTCTAAATGCCTAAAGGACCATTTTGCTTATTTTCTCAAAGTGCCTAATTCAGTGCTCTGCACATGATCCCTTATAATTAAGAGCCTTTTTTTGGGGTTCTGTTTTTCTGCACTTGTTCTCAGCTCAAAAGGAAAAGGGGAAAATGCAAATTTGGTAACACTATTTCTGACCTATGTGATAATAGGGCAAAAAAGGGAAATGTTATAAATTTTTTTTTTCTTTGAGTCGTTAGGAAGTCCAGGAAAAATGAAAGAAAGGGACTTCCACCTCATGACAGGTTTGATTCAAATTCTTGTATGGCTCAGAATGCTCTCGTGCCAAGAAGCAGGGCTAGGCTGCTCCCTGTAACAGAGGAGTGACAAAAGCCACTATTGGACAAGAATCCATGGTGGCATAATAATGAGCCACCACTTCCTAGCCAAGTAATCTTCTTGATGTAGGTCAAGGCAATATGGGACATCTCATGCTTACCTCCTTCTCCTTTTTACTGCATTTTTGTTTCATCTTCTCTTGTGCCTTTTCCACCTTTCCCATCTCTCACATCATCCCCTGCCTATGTAGACATTAAGCTAAACACGGGTATCCACAGGTGCTAAAGGCCATGAGGGATAGAAAGCCTAGCTACCTCAAACATACTACGAAGACAGTGGGGGAGGTTCCCTAATGAGTTCAGGAAGCGAACAGGAGAGCATGAGTGAGATCAGGGTAATGGAGAGTTCTTTTTCTCTTGAAACATACCTGAAAATCATGTATGGCAGGTGAGGAGGACTATGGTAGCAGGTATTGTAGGATGCCACTTGGGGACGAGCATAGTAAGAAACAGTTGGATGGGCATTTTCAACAGAACAGTTCAGTGCTGGGAGAGCTGAGTTCTGTAGAGAAACACAAATGAGGAATAACATAAACATACATCACTAGGAGAGTGGTTAAATAAGTTATGATATATCCATATTATGGAAAACCATGTAGCTATTATAAAGAATGAAGTGGACCTATATTGACAAAGAAAAGTGTCCAGAACATATTGTCAAAATTCTTAAAAAGCCAAGGTATATAAATATAGCATGATTCCAATTTATGTTAAAAAAAAGAGACCCAAGCAACTATATGTATGTATGTTTGCAAATGCTAAGAAATCACTCTGGAAAGATTCACAGCAAACTGTTAACTGTGGTTATCTCTGGGGAGTTGAGCAGTATTAGGAGATAAATGGGGACTCTTCACTTTCTACATACATTACTTGCATCATTTCCCCCCATTTTATTTGGAAAAATTCAAACCTATGGAAAAGTTGAAAGAACAGTTTATGCAATTTTTTAATTAAAAAGAAAAAAAGAACTAAAATTTATAATGTCATACAGGCTGAAAAGGTTACTGCTCTTGCTGTGATAGAAATGTGTCAGATCACAAAGTGTTTGTAAAAGTTGTCCAGGATGGCCAGGGCCAAAGCACTGCTCATTAGTTCCCAAGCAGGATTATGTTTTGTACCTTATGAGTGCCACAGGGGTCAAGGAGTGAACTGTGGTGTTTTTTTCCCCATCTTCTATGTCATTGGATCTTCTTCCAGTTGTGTATATAATCCAGAGCTGTCTGCAAAATCATTGTATCCTCTCTCTGGTACATATCTACTCCACATTAATGGAGAGCACAAGCTTCCTCTAAAGTGATAAAAGTGTGTGGGCAGATTTGGCAGTGGCACAGGCAACCATGTTAGTGTGTTGGCAGGGGAAACACCCTTACAAGTTTGAACACACTTCTGTTGCTCTCTTCCTTGGAGTGGGTTACTGTTTACATCTCTAGGAGGTTTGAAGAGCTGCAAATCTTAGCAATTATAATGCAGCTCACAGACATCCAAAGAAACGTTTGTCAGTCTCTCTACTGTATGGGACAGGACTGAGATGTTAACCATTCCAAAGGCTGGCTGCCTTACAGACAAAGAATGCTCAGAAATGTCCTTACCTCTTCACCAGAATCTAAGAAGAAATTTCTTCCCTAGGGAGGTCCCAGAAATCATGTTCCCGTTGCGTCCTGTCAATTAAAAACTCACCCTCCAGCTCTTGCAAAATGAAACCAGCTCTTCTATGCAAATAAATTAAGCCTAACTATGGAGAAACAATCATGCAATATAAACTGTATCTACAAAAGGTTTTATGTTTGCAGTGAGGCCAGAGGTCTAGAATAATCTTTGAAAGGAAGTTGGTATTATAGAGAAAGAAACATGGAAGTATGAGAGGAAGATTGAATGAGCACAGGGAGGCCACTGAAGAGAAAAAAGTCAGGAGTGGAAACACACAGGATGACAAGAAAGAAAGAGAAAGAGGGAGCAAAGGGAGATGGGGGTGAGGAATTGGGCAGGGAAGGGGCAAAAGAGATGGCCCAAAAGAATGGACTGGTTGTATTTTAAATCACTCATTCTGATTTTACAATAAATCTGGTCTCTGTATCTATTTGTATATACATGTAGGAGTGTGTGCATATTTCTGTTAAATTTCTGGAGCTTGAGTTGTGAGACCCCCACTATTGATCAGTGCACTCTGAGCTCCAGTAAAACAAAAGGTTACTAGGTAGTGCAGGACACTGTAAAAGCAATCTTGCCTGGACAAAATATGTGTATTCTGAGACAGTGATTGTTGACTTTGGAAAGAATGCCATTTTTATTCCTCCTAAGTTTACTCCAAACCAGAGACACTAATTAGGAGAAAATGGCAAGAAATAACCACCTTTTTTTTTTTTTTTTTTAATTTGAAAGCAATCACTGTTTATTAACTGACCAGATTATAAAAGTAATCATAGTAGACACCTTAGTTCATCCTTCTAATAAGCCTATTGATCTGGTCTTCCCTGTTGCCAGCATCTCCCCCTTCTACAAAATGGGTGGTCTTTTTCTTCATCCCCCCTCTGGGAGATGATAATTTGAAGGGCCACAGGAAGTTGTTTGCTTCTTTGAAGCGTTTCCCAACAGTATAGATCTCATGAATCAGGTCTTCCATGCAGATGATGCCATATTTACCAAGCGATCGTGCAATCAAAGAGTTATCTGTCAAGGCAATCCGCTTCTTATTGATTTTGCCGTAACCACGCTTATAGATTAGTTCGTTTACTGACTTCAGGTTCGGGTACCCCCATGCAATATATGGTTCCACAATCCTCAGCATGTTAATTGAGGCCTTGTTGAGCTTAACAAAGGTGCCACTGAAGATTTGGCGAAGGCGAAGAAGTTGCAACACTTTTCGGACCTTTGGGCTCACACCATTGATACCTCTGATCCTGATGACAAATGCTAATTTGGGTTCCGCAGGTACATAGAAGTTGCCAGCTTTTCTTGCCATTCTAGCCATTCGAATCTCAGTTCTGTACATTTGCCTATATTCCTTATGATAGTGCTTGGCTTTTTCATAGATAAGCTTCCTCCTTGCCTTTCGGAGCATCTTTTGGGCAAACTTCTTTCTCAAGCGCTTGATCTTCAGTTCGGCAAAATTCCTTCGCTTTTTCTTGAGGGTTTCCGGCACAGCCGGCACCTTCTTCTTCTTCTTCTCTTTGACACCCTCCATGGTTCCAGCCGGAAAAGAGGAATAACCACCTTTTAAGATTCATTTCAAACCCTTGTGTCAATAAACACTTCATCAAATATTTCTTTATTAAGATCCTTTTCACAAAGCACCTCCGGTCAGGGAAGGGAAGCATCCTTTTTCCTTTCAGAATCCCACAACTCTGGAAATGGTAGCTCCTGGCTGATTTTATTGAAGGCTGCCAGCTCACAGCTCTTGGCTCCTTTCCTCACTCCCTGGGAATGGCTTCCATCAGACAGCATCCCAGGACCTCTCTTCAGACCCCAGGGAGGAAGCACACCACAAACCACCAAATACATGTGGACCCAGGCCGAGGATTTTGTTAGGCTCACCTGGTTGATATTCTGGGACTTTCTACACCATGTTCTCATTTGAAAGTGATGAAAGTAATGCCTCCTCCCTGGTTGCCACCATCCTATATCTCCACTGGTGTTCTCTTACCTCATGAATCAATATCTGGTCTCCTGATCTCTGCTTTCATTTTCCCCACTGGTCCTTAATTGAGTTGCCAAGTTTGGCTTTGACAATGTTTGGTACTTCCCCTGGTCTCCTTCCTTACTGCTAATGCAGCTCCCAACAGTTGAAAACAATTCACTTTTAATTTTTTTTAATTAAAGCAACTAAACAAAGGAGACAATGTCTGTTAAAGCAGTTGTAGAATCAGAAAGAGCTATCCAAGTGTTAGTATGGGGCAGCTGGTATGGGGCAGAAAGAGCAAAGGCATCTGATAAACTTGGGCTCCACTCCCAGCTCTGCTATTTAGCTCTGGGCAACTTACTTGACCTCTCTTGGCTTGTTTCCTCATCTGGTAAATGGGGATAGTAATTTACCTCACAAGGTAGTAGTATTGGTGGGGACTGAATAAAGTAATTGTGCAAAAGTCCTTTGTAGAGAGTAAAGGACCATTACTGCTACCTATCAGAACAGACCATCAACAAACTCTTTTTCCTGTAGAGATCAAAGGGCAGAGTGAAATTGAGATTCCAGAAATAAACCCATGCATTGATGGTAAATTGATTTTCGACAAGGGTGTTAAGATCAATGAATGGTGAAAGAATAGTCTCTTCAATAAATGGTGCTGGGAAAACTGTACATCCACATGCAAAAGAATGAAGTTGGACACTTAATTCATAACATATACAAAGCTAACTCAAAATGGATCAAAGACACAAATGTAAGAGCTAAAACTATACAACTCTTAGAAGATAACAGAGGGCCAAATCTCCATGACCTTGGATTCAGCAATGGATTCTTAGACACAATATCAAAAGCACAAGCAACAATAGAAAAAATAGATAAATTGGACTTTGAAAAACATTTTAAACATTTGGGATTCAAAGGACACTACTTTCTTGTAGTACAACCCATAATATGGGGGAAAATATGTGCAGATTATATATCTCCTAAGGGTCCAGTATCCAGAACATATAAAGATATCCAACAACTCAACAACAAAAAGACAAAAAAACTGAATTAAAAAATGGACTAAGGACTTGAATAGACATTTCACCAAAGAACTTATACACATGGGCAACAGGCACATGGCAAGATACTCAACATCTTTAGGCATCAGGAAAATGCAAGTCAAACCATAGTGAGGTACCACTTCACTCTCACTGGAATGGATAGAATAAATAAAAAATGAAAATAACAAGTGTTGGTAAGGCAAGAATGTGGAGAGATTGGAACCCTTGTGCATTGCTGATGGGAATGTAAAACGGTGTGGCTGCTGTGGAAAATGGTTTGGTGATTCCTCAAAAAGTTAAACATAGGTTTAACATATGACCCAACAATTCCACTTCTAGATACATACCCCAAATAATTGAAAACAGGGATTCAAACAGATACTTATGAGTGTTCATAGCAGCATTATTCACAAGAGCAAAAAGGCAGAAAGGTAGAAATAACCCAAATGTCTACCAATGGAATTAATGGACAAACAAAAGTGGTATATCCACTCAATGGAATATTATTCAGCCATAAAAAGGAATAAAGTATTGGCACATGCTATAATGCAGATGAATACTCAAAAACATTACATTAAGTGAAAGAAGCCAGACACAAAAGTTCATATATTGTGAGATCCTATTTATCCCATTCAGACAGAGGTGATGGTGCACAACATTGTAAATGTACTAAATACCAATGAATTGTATACTTGAAAATAGTTAATTTTATGCTATATTAATTATACCCTAAAAAATGGAGGAGGCATAGTAAGGGAAAACAGGGGTCTGAAGCTAAGGCTGAAAGCTTGGCAGGGCTGTACTCCTTAGCAAACTAGCTTCCTGTTCCCCTGCTTTCTTCCAACTCCCACAAATTTCTTGAAGATACCCTTTGCCTCTAATCACAGTTCTTTCTGTCATGATGGAAAAGGATTTTATCAGTCCTTCACACTTAGTGATTAACAACTTAAGGTATTAACACCTCTGTAGCATATAAGCTTTCTTCTTTTCTCAATATATTTTGAAAGTGGACAAGAAGAAAGAGGACAATGCCTAACTTAAAGTAAGGAATGTAAAATGGAACTTTCATCACCATGACCTACAGTAGTATCACTGGGGAGGGCAGAAGCCTTGTAGGAACCCCATAAAGCCCACCAAGTAGCCACCACTTACTCCATTTGTGCATCAGAGTGGCTCTGCCACCCAAGCCTGAAAGCTCTAGGAACAATTCAGAGAACACCTAACACACTGCACCAATATCCCATTCTCCTCAACTCCCAACCCCAAGGCAGGGAAGGGAGCTTCTTTCCCAACCAAAGTGACCCAGATTCTACACAATGCCTCTGCTTTCACTTGCCCCCTGGGGAAAGTCTTCAAGAACAAAGGGAAGCCTCAACCCAGAAACAGCTCTCTAACCCCCAAACTCCCTCAGGCACAAATTTACAGGAAATCTTTCTCCTTCCTAAGGCCCCATTTGCACAGATGCTTTCCCTAATCCTTAATCCTTAGGCTTCCTGGAGTGGGAAGAGGGAAGTGGGAATGAGAAACATGTGTATCAAAAAGAGAGAAAAAAGAGAGGCAGCCAGGCAGACCTGGGGTGGGGAAAGAAGGATTTCTCTTGACTTAGGGTCATCAATGGTATCACTCAATCTTTCCAACCAGTCCATCCTGCTGGAGACTTAATACCCAAAAATGCAGAGGTTTTTGTTTTTTTTCCTTGTCTAACTGCACCTTTCATTTTCCATTACTCATCCTTTTAATAATACAGAATCAAATTAAAAACTGCCTTTCAGATTCCTATTTCTCAGGGACCCCACAATGGCTCAAACACAGCCAGGGGCCCAAGGGCTGCCTGCCTCATTTTGGGAGTCAAAGAAAAGCCCCTTTTAGGCACAAAACAATTCTCTGAACAGATGTGGGACATTCCTTTAAGGCAGTGGTAAGCAACCCTGGCAGCAGCTCAGAATCAACTAGCAAGCTTTTAAGAAAATATTGATGCCTGGGCCTCAGTTTAGACTAATCAAATCAGAATTTCTGAGGAGGGGTCATGCATCTGTGTTTTTTGGTTTGTTTGTCTGGTTGGTTGGTTGGTTTTCTTTTTAAGCATCTCAGGTGATTCTAATGTGAAGTCAGGCTGAGAACCATAGCTCTAAAGCTTTCCTTATATAATTAGAGATAAGGTTTTATTAAATCAGCAAATAAATGCTTAGAAATGCTTTAAAAGCAAAGGAAAGGAGGGAGCCTACCATTATGGGGCACCTACTAGTTGCTAGTGTGCCTTCATAGACACAAGCATGAATATAAACAAAGATTTGGAAGGGAGGAAAGGGAATGTGGGAAGGCTGAGGTTGAGGTTGAAGGCAAGACCTGGCAAGCAGCTTAGCCTAGGGCTGGCCCTTCAAATGCAAAATGAAAAGAGCCCAGATGTTCCTTCTGGATAAATCCCAGGATTAAATTCCTGGGAAGGGGGAGACTAGCATTAATTTTACCTATAGCTAAAAAAGCTCTTTCCTTCCTTCTCTTCCAAAGTCTGTTAGGGAGAAAAATTACCCCAAAAGGTTTCTACTAAAACTGCAGGGGGTGGGAGTGAGTATGAAAGGCTATGTTTACATAACCAGTGTGAAAAGAATTGAGAACACCCTTCCCACCTCCATCCCAGATTTTGCTTCAGGGACACAGGTAACCCATGTTAATAAGAAATATTTACAAACTGATGACATTATCTTGCTCTTTCAACTCAAGATGTTTTGAAGACAGCTACATCCTTTACAGAGGTGAGTTCATTCTTGCTTCTGTTTCTTCCCTTCAAAATACAGGTCTCCATTGCCCCCAACCACCTAGCCTGGCCCCCCACCCCCAATAGGAGTCTCTGTGGAATGGGAATTCACTTTCTTCCTTACCATGTCCTTAAAGCCTCCAAGGACAGCAGCAGTGTTGATGCCCAGAAACATGCCAACAATGTTGAGGATGGTGGCAGACCAGAGCAGGTGATAGAGGTGGATAATGTCCTGGCAGCTGCTGACATCGATGTATTCATAGTAGCCACCGGTGATCTCCACCCAACTGGACAGAGGAGAATGCACCTGAGTCAGTCCCCAGGAAGCAGGATCCCTACGGCTTTGGCTACCGTGCAGCTCAGGTGAAAAGACAGGAGGGCAGGTGGGGAACTATCATAAGGGACATCATAGCCATGAATTCACTGAAGGAGCAAGACTCTATAATAAATCAAAGTGTGACTGCTGTTATCCAGAGGAAAAAATCCTACCTGCTAGAGGAACACTTGTTACCAGCACTGACACTAATCCTAGATAGCATATGTTGACACTTGCCATGTTCCAGGCCCTGTGCTAAGCACTTTACATACATGAGTTCCTGAAATCTGTGTTGTCCAATTTGGTAGCTTCTACCACATGGCTATTTAAATCTAAATTAATTAAAATAAAAAAAAAATTTGAGTCCCACCAGCCACATTTCAAGCTCTCAATAGCCACATGTGACTAGTGGCTATTGTATTGGACAGAGCAGATTGTAGAATAGTTCCATCAAAGCAAAAAGCTCCATTGAGCAGTGCTTCAAATCCTTCCAATACCTCTGTGAAGTAGGTACTACCACTGTCCCCATTTTACAGATGAGACTGAAGCACAGTTAGGTTATCAAGCTTGCCCAAGTCATAAGTGGTAGAGCTGGGATCTGAATTCAGGCTTCAAAGACTTCAGTGCCTCCCCTCACAGAACAAAAGAAAAATCAAGCAAGCAAACCTACAAAAGACAATGCCCCAATAAAGAACTAAAGCTGAATTGTTGCACAAAACCAAATTATCACCTCCTTGGAGAGGTCTTCCCTGACCATTCTGTCTAAAGACACACTTGCCCCCTCCCCAGCGCCAATGCTCTCTATCACATTACCCTTCTCTAATTCTTCTGTAGCACTCATTCCTACATGAAAGTATCTTACAGATGTGTCTACTTCATAATTATCTGTCTCCCCAACTTCAATGTGAACTCCATAAGGGCAAGAACTTGTTTTGTTTTGTTCATTCCTATGCTTGACACACAAGTTGGTGCCACGTAAATACCTGATGAATGAATTAAATGAAAGTCCCTGTCCTCCTAGATGTTGCAAACTGGTTTAAAATGTGCCCCCTGGAAGTGACAATAAATCTAAAAACACTGTGGCTCATAACATAAAAGTCACAGCCAAATGCCCTGGCATCAATATGGCTACTACATGTGACTGCCCTTCTGTAAAAGTACTGAAAAAAAATGCAAGGTTTACCTCCAAAATGAATCAGGGAGTGATTATTCACATGAGAGAAAAAACTTTTCAACTTTACACATGAATTTATTTTAGGATTCTTTTAAATCAGTGTTTCTCTGAGGAATTGAAAGCAGTGTAAAGGACAGACTGCATCAGAATCATCCATGTGTGTATCTATGTGTGTTTGCTTGTGTATGTCAGTGTGTTATTTCTATGTGTCTATATATGTCTGTGGGTGTCATCTCTTTGTGTGCGTATGTGTCTTTGAGAAAGAAACTATTAAACATGCAGAGTCATAGGCCCAGCATCAGTGAATCTGGTAGAATCCTGGGGCGGGGTTCAGCAATCTGAGTGAAGAAGCTCACTAATGTTTGAGATCCACTGTTTCAAATAGTAAGCTTCCATAATGGAATTTTAAGTGTGTTTCAATTCATCAGAATTTGAATTGGGTTTCAGTATTTTCAGGAACATAGCTGAAGAGACAATCCATAAGCATACATTAAGTGTCTCCTGTTAGATTTAACTGTGCTAGGTCCTAGGGATGGGGCCAGGAGGAAACACAAATTACTCACTGCCCAAAGAAGGCACAGCTTTACAAGCACTATCCCCTGAAATGTGTGGGCCTGAGTAAGGGTGAGTGTGGGGTGGCAGGGGCTTGGAGTCAGCTTCTGGCTTCCTCCAAATTATCTTTACCTACCCCATAATACACTCAGGGCAGGCTGGTAATATACAGAGATAGGCAGTATAGCATTGCAGACTCTGGAGTGAGACTGCCTTTGAATCCAGGCTCTGTCACTTATTTGCTGTCTGACCCTGAGTAATTTTCTTAACCTCTCTAAACCTAGGAATTTAATGAGAGAAGGCATGAAAGCAGTGCCCCAACACATAATACACCCCCACCCCCTGCTTCCTAAAAACACGTAGCTATATTTTCTCGCCTCTAAGAACCAGCCTCTGGCAACATGTTTCAAACCTTTGAATTCTATTCTTAAAGGTATTAATGCTTTAAAGACACAGACCACAACACAGGGCTAGGTCAGCAGTTAGTTTAAAGATATTCAATAGTTTTAGAGAATATATGTTTGGTTTCAGTTTGAGTGGGTTCAGCTGCTACTTAAATTTTTTTAACTGAATCATGAAGCAAAAGAAATATTTCAATATCGTTCAGAGTTCAGCAAATTAATGTGGTTCATTTCTGTTTGAGATTAATTATTCAACTTGGTTCCATTTCTGGGCAGATCTTTGTCTGAAACCCCATCTTTTGCATTCCCACTAGTCCCACCCATAACACCTTAAGCCTCTGTAACTGCAAGGCTGTCCTGCCAGACCCTACCACTGCTAGATTAATCTTCCTAAAACATTTTTTAACTATGTCATTCATTTACTCAAAATCCTCCCATGGTTCTCCATCACCTTCAGGAAAAAATTCCTCTGTCTGGTGTTTCAAGGCCCATCATAATCTGGCCCCCAAATGGAGTCCTCACTCTAGCCAACCTGGGATCCTCAAAAGCCCCAAACTGGCTGTGCTGGGTACTAATTCCAAACTTTGCTCAGATTTCTCCCCATTCATATAAGGTACTGCCCTCTGTTCTCTGCTTGTCCTAATCTGTTCTGCTGCTCAAAGCTTCAATATCTACTTCTTCTAGTGCCTGCTTCAAGGACTCCAGTGCCCATTCATTAACTTTTCCCTGAACTCCCCCAGCCTCAGAGAGTCTGTTCCTTCTAATTGGGCATGCTGCATCTGTCAATCATTTAGCTATTCATTTACTCCAGTATTTATTGAGAGTCTACCCAGTGCTGAGTAATGTGCTGAGTGCTGAAGCTACTGCCAAGGCCAAAGTGGACATGGTGTGTGTGTTCAGATTGTAACTTCTTGAAGGTAAGGGTTATCTCTTATGTTTCTTTTATGTCTCCCTCACTGCCCAACACAGTGGTGGAAAAATTATAGGTCACCAATAAATACTTGGTGAATGAATAACTGAGTTCAAAGATGGATCATTACATTGATCATGAGATCAGTTGCTCAATATGGGCTTTTGCTCTCTTTCTCTCAACTGGCTGGGTATGCCTGGAGAAATAGATATTCTCTTTGTATTTCTGTCCACTTTTAACAAAGTAGGAGGCAGCAGGGCTAGGAAAAGGCAGGATGGCATCCTTCTGTCTTTAATAGGGGCCCAGAACCATCCACCCACTCTTGGTAGGCAGGCAGTCCCAATGGAGAGCCTCTGTGCCTATCTCGCTCATTGAATGTATTCTATATATGCATTTAAGCCACTATACCCCCACCCCCCTTGATAAATTGAGCTCATTAAGGGCAAAACTATGTCTTATTGATTCCTATTCTTCTATTTTGTAGAGAAGTCCCTGGCATATAGTAGGACCTCAATAAATGTTTGTCAACAGAAAAGAATAAATGGAAGTAAGCTTTCTTCTTTCATTTTATTACCAGATGAAGTATTTCACAAACCACCCCATTTCCTTTACATTACTCACTAAAACTGGTGATATTCACTTGTCTTCTTTAAGGGTAAGTAAGTAGATGAAAGCCTGAAATATTCTGAAAAGCAGCTGCTGAGGGACTGTGTCCTAGAGAAAGCCACCTTCCTGCACAAGGCTAAATTGAATAATCTATGTTTGGTATTAAAACCTCACCATTCCTGACATCAAAGGAGGTCTGTGGGTTCAAGGGGACAGTAGAAACTCTGTTTCTGTAGCACTGTACAAATGACTGCCTAATGTTTTTGTTCCCACTTTTCTTTCCCTTGGCCTCCTTTCCAGGAAATGGACTGGAGGAGCTGGCAATTGATTAAAAATAGGCCTCATGTGAGGAAAACAAATATGCATTTGGCAAAATTAAGGTCTCCAAGCCTCAGTATGCTTGTTGCTAGCTATATTTAGGCCTTGAGTTTAGGTCTCTTTGAGGTGGGTTGGAAAATATCTCACATCAGAGAAAATCTTTTCCCTCTATTGTGGGATCATCACCTCTGAAGCCTCATGGCATTGCTTTATGACTTAGTGGGACTGTTTCCTGATGAAAAGCTGAAGCAAGGCCTTTTCTATTGGCTTTGCCCATGGCATCGTAGCACTACACACCTAGCAAAGGGCTCTGAGAGATACCTGGACCTGGTCTCCAAATATCGGGCAGGTGAAAACCATTTTCAGGCTTCAGGGGCAGTGTCCTATGATCCCTCTGAGTTCATAGCCCAATATTTTATTTACCTGGTGAAAAGGGAGTTGTCTTTTACTCCCTTCTAAACAAATGCCACTCCCTTTTCATTAACTTTTCACTCATGCCTCGCCCTGTGCTGGGGCATGGAGGTGGGGATATAGATAAGATTAAGGGATGTTCCCTGCCCTTAGGGAGCCTATAGATTAGCACATCTCACAAAATTCCTTTAGAGCCTTATAGACAATGCTAGTATAATTTGCTTTAAGAACGTGAGAAAGCCCGTTATTATGAAGTTCAGATTGACAGGAAGATAAACTAGGCTTGAGTCTCCACTTTCAAAAAAAATTACCTAAGGGCTCAGCTAAATGGAATTTAAAATAGGATTTAGCTTATTCAAACCTTTTTAGGAGCACACCTATATGCACAGAGAGAGGCGTGTCTGCAAGGAACCACATCTTAGCCCTCTTCTCTTCTGCATCTCAGGCCCAGTTGGCCAGTTCCCAGTAATCCCTCTACCCCAGGAGGCTATGAAATGCCAAGGGAGTAGGCCAGAGGAGAGGGAGGAGAGCAGCAAGGAGAAGGGAAGAGCATGGCAAAAAGGAGGAATAGAAGAAGAGGGAAGAGATAGAGAAAGAGCAGGGGATGGAGGGATAAGGAGAGGCAAGAGGACAGAGAGCAATATAACCTCAATTCCCCTAGAATGTATTTTACATTCCTTTGATCATTTTTGGAAGGATGGATGCAGGAAGTACCATTACAGTCCGCTCTCAATGACTGCTGCTAAAGAGGGAAGTCCTTTACAAGTGTTTGTTATGGTTACAACATGAATACTTGACACCCTCATCCATTATCCCCAAACCTCATTTGAGTCTTTAAGTTTCCAAAAGACCACCAAACCTTTCAACAAGGTGAGACTAGTGCTAGCAGAGTAGATAGAAGGCTGGTATGAGTTCTGCTCCCTCTCCTCTCTGCCTCCAGCCTGTCAGATCTTAATCCTCAAACCAGAGAAATGGGCCCCAGAATACCCAGCGTAGGGAATGTGAGTGAGGAGGGGGTTAGCTCCATGCAGTCCCCCTCTGCTGCCCCCTCCCTTACTCTCTCCCTCCCCTGACCCTCAGCACTCCTGCACTGAGAATTTGAAGAAACCATGTGCATGGGCAGGCACTCGCTGACACACCCTACATAGAGGGGTTTTCACTCATGCTCTATGTCACCTGCTCACACATTCTTGTCAATTCCACCTTCTGAACTGCTCACAAATCTATTCCCTTCTTTTCAATGTCCCCAAACCAACTTAATCTAGGCTGCATTCTCTTTGGCTTTCTAGCTGCCTCTACTCTCCACCCACTCAAATCTTCCATGCTGCACCATTCAATGGCTCCCAGTTACCTACAGGGTCAAGTCAAAAGTCCTTCCTATGGCCTATGGGCTCTCCAAGATCTGGCCTCTGGCCACAGCTCTGCCATCATCTCCCACCACACCTTCTGTAACTATCCCTACTCCCCACCTCCTGACAATTACCTGAAATACCTTCCCCACCTCTATCCCTTTTTGGTTTCTCTTAACTCCATACTCATCCTTTAAATCTCAGCCCCCAAATCCCCTCCTCCTTGACATTGCCACCCCCCCCACTGCCACTGCATCTGAAAATTTGACTTCTGTAAGAATTCATCCATTGACTCCCACTGCACTTAATCGTACCATATTGCAATCAATTGTTCACATGTCTACTAGTTTTGGTGAGCTCCTCAATGGCAGTCTCTGTATTCCTATCACTGAAATATGTTTTGAAAGAAAGAATAAATGATGTTTTAGCAATTGGAAGGTAGAGACCCAGAGTGGTTGTAGCCGAACTAGCACCAAGCCTGCTCCTGCCTCAGGGCTTTTGCATTTGCTCTTGCAGCTGCTTAAAATACTCTTTTTTTCCAGCTATCTTCTTGGGTTGTCTTCTTGCTCTGTTTGAGTCTCTGCACAAAATGTTACCTTCTCACAGAGGCCTTCCCTGACTACTCTACCTAACACAGCACCCTCCTCTCACCTCATCACCATCTATCTTCAAAGCTCTGATTACCACCTGGCATTATATTACATATGTTTGTGTATTTATTGACTCTCTCCCCCACTAAAATATAAGCTCCACAAAGGCAAGGACTTTGTTTATTCACTGCTGAATCTCCAGGGTCTACAATAGGGTCAGACACAGAGAAGGTGTCAATAACTATTTGTCAAATGTTGTTGAACTTGACTCAGACAGAGCTGGATTCAAATCCTACCTGTACCATTTTGAAGCTCTGTGTGACCTTGGGCTAGTCATCTGTTTCTTCTAAGCCTTACTCTCCACCTCTGTAAAATGGGGATAATAATTCTACATACCTCATAGGTAAGGATTAAAAGAGATCAAGTGTGTGAAAGTACTTAGCATGGTGCTTGGCACCGAGAAGGCAGATAATGCTTAAGTTTGGTTACAGGCCAATGTCTTGTACTTCTCCGATCCCTACCGTGCACTCCCTCCCCACCCCCTACCTCAGCCCTTCTAGTGTTCTTCTCAGCCAAATCATTATTCCTGTGCCTGGGGGCTCAACACTTACTTGCCACAGTTGTAGAGGTCACAGCAAAAGCAGGTGTTGCCCCTGATGCGAGGAGTGCAGAATCCACAGCTGAGGTGAGGGCAGTTCACCTGAGGGCAGACAACAGTGAGGAGATGAGCTGGCAGTGGGTGGGAGGCAGGACTCTCTGGGTTGGAAATGCAAGTTTTAGTGACTGACGGAGACAGTAAAGATGGCTGTGAAATGAACACACCAATGCATGGAAGGGATGGGGCTGATCAGGCGGCTGGTTGAGCTTGTGCATGAGACAAGTCATTGTGGAGTTGGGCTTGTGTCCAGCCTCAGCCACAACCCTCAGTGCCCCATCCCTGAAGAGTAGAGATGGAGAGAAAGGACAGACAGAGGACAGAAGAACAAACGGATGGTAGAAAATGAGGATAAGAGGGAAGGGGAAATCAGGGTACAGGAGGAAAGAGGATTGGGTAGGAAGGAAGACAGAGGGGCCATCACATACACTCTGAAGTACAATAGTACCTCTCTAGCTGCCTGGGTAAGGTTCCTCATAACCCTCGTGGAAGGAGAATTTTTGGTTGAGGAACTTCTGACCTTATATAGGAAAAATATGGTTATGGGGACCAGGGTTAAAAGTGGAAACTATGGAAGCATTGTTAATATTTTTACAGTCACCAAATTAACACAACAAAGTGATCACAGCAAAATCAAGAGAACAGCAATGACATTTGATACATGTTGAGTTCGCAAAACAATTTTTTTTAAATTAAAACATTTAATTTACATTTACTATCTTTTGTTTGCAAGAAAATCTCCAGGCTCTCTCCCCACTACAGATGCAATGAAGTGTTTAGAAACTTCTTTTGTCTTGTATTCATAGGAAACAGGCACTTTTTTCTATATTGGGTCCTTCACCCAAATATTCACTGCCTGATAAGCTGCTGGCCACATACACATTTCCACTCCTCCCTTCTTATGTGAGGATAGTTAGAAAAATGCTAAACTTGTTATTTGGGAGGAGAAAAGGGAGACAAGTGGATGGCAGAGTCACAACAGAATGCCACGATGCCTATGTAGCAGAGCCATCACTTTACCTAACTCCAAGGGCACCATTCACACCATATTTTATGTAAAATGGCTTACCCTAAAGTTATGTAATGCAGTGGCCATTTTACATCCACTTGCCTCCTCTTTCTCTTCCCAATCACAAATTTACCATTTTACTGACTATTCTTGGCAGGATTCACTTTCAATATAAAACTAATAGAGTACCAAATTGTCAAGGTTTCTGGAAGCATATGGTAGAAATTCATATAAAGGGACCTCTCATTTGGAGAGGGATTATTGTGTATTGAAATGAAAGCCGTCCAAAAGTGACCTGAAACCATCACTGCCCATAGCATCTAGTTCTTCCTGGGAAGATATGTTGCACAAATATGGGTCAGGACAGATACTTTCAAGGTACTCACCCAAACATGATTAAGCGGACCTCTTGGAGATGTAGTAAAAGGGACCAGCCTGACAGTCTAAGCCTCCCTAGAACCTCAATATGACCAGACTTCTCAATTACCCTTGTTTGGCCTCCAGACCCCTCCCACGTGTGGGACATAGGCCCCACCTTCCTAGCCCAGGCTTTAATGCCTTTGTGGGGCTCTCGCTTCCAGCTGGGCTCCAAGTCCAGGCAATTGACCCATCATCCACAGAGATGGGGGATGGCATGCTCTGTGGCCTCTGTACTCTCATCTGTCCTTCTTGGAATCAAAGCCATACACTGGGAGGCTGCTGGCTAGGGTCAGAAGTACAGCCCAGAGCCATGGAACACAGTAAATTTGATTATGCCTCTTGAGGATCCAACCTATAACCATGACCTCATTAGCACTGTGCTCTGACCTACTGGACAAATTGGCTATATCTCCTGGCAGCAAGCCTTAGGCGCATGAAAAGGAGTAAAAGAAAGGAGGTTTCAGGCAGAACAGGAGACTTAACCAGGAAGCAAGACATGCAGCTCCATTCTAGCTCACCTCCTCAGCTTCTTTCTGGGATGTCTTGGGGACATAGTGGCACCGGTTAGCGTAGAGTGGTTTCAGATCCTTGAAAGGGAAACACCAAACCAAAAGGGTTTTGGCTTTGGAAAATAAAAGAGCAGGTGCTCTAGTAATAAAAGATTTGAACAGACACACACACACACACACACACACACACACACACACACACACATCAGAACAGGCAGTGGGTTGAATTAATTTATGAAAGTTGCCTATCTAGAGAGTCTGAGAACCTGAAGAGCAGACAAAAATGCTATAATAAACGGTTTTCTGTTGGGCCACTTGGTTAATGAGAAATTAGGAAAGTGATTGACAAATGGGTTTCTTGGCATTTCCTCTCTGGTTTTCTTTTACTTTTGGTCTTTGTGTTCTTGCAAAGAGTCCCCAAGGAATAAGACTCAAAACTCCAGGTTATTGCAACATCACACTGTCAAACAGAGGGAGCCCAGCTCCAACGGTGCTGTCTAATTATCACCCGGGGACAGGGCTAGGGCAGACTGACATGTACTCTCTGCTGTCATTTCCACAGTTTTCTCAGGAGGAAAAGCTCAGGAAGCAAGCCCCAGGAGTACAGGCAGCTACTGAGACTGCTGTAGACTTCAACTCAACTGAACTGTGAGCCATTTTCACTCAACCACACAGCTTAGATAAGGATGGTAAACTCCAAAAATACTGCTAAAGGCCAGAGAACTAGCATGGGGCTCAAGGACAGCTGATTCACCCTGCTGGCTTGGCCAGCTTCCTGGTGAGGGAGTTCTCAGGCATAGGGGTTGGGGTGTGTGCCAGTTTGAAACTGTTATGGACCTCAGAAGAGCCATGATCTTTTAATCCAGTCTTGTTGGGTGGAACTTTTTGATTGAATGTTTCCATGGAGATGTGACCCACCCACCTATGGGGGAGACCTTTTTATTAGATTATTTCCATGGAGGTGTGGACCCCACCCATTCAGGGTGGGTCTTAATTAGATCAATGGAATCCTTAAGAGAGCTCACAGAGAAGAGAAGCTCAGAGAAGCTGAGAGAGACATTTTGGAGAGAAGTTAAGTTATGTTTGCCCCTAGGAGAAGCTAAGAGCCGACAGACCCAGATGCTTCAAAATGCAGACAGGAAGACATTTGGAGATGCTAAGCTAAGAGATGAAGCCCAGAGTTTGCCCCAGCTAAGCTAAGAGAGGACCCCCAGGAAATTAGAGAGAAATGCCCTGGGAGAACAAGCAAGAATGCCCAGGAGCTGAGAGAGAGAAGCTAAGACAGACAGAAGCCCAAAGACATTTTGGAGAAAGCCATTTTGAAACCAAAACCTGGGAGCAAAGGACCAGCAGACACCAGCCACATGCCTTCCCATATGACAGAGGTGTTCCGGATGCTATCAGCCATTCATCAGTGATGGTATCCTCTTGTTGATGCCTTAGTTTGGACACTTTTATGGCTTCAGAACTGTAAATTTATAACCTAATAAATCCCTTGTTAAAAGCCAATCCATTTCTGGTATTTTACATAACAACAGTTTTAGCAAACTGGTATAGGGTGGAACAGGCAGAGACAAGCTAGGGATGCCTGGAAGCTTGGGGGCAGGGGATGCTCTTCACTTTCAGGCCTAATGCTAAACATGCCCTTAGTGGTAGGGGGCTATTGCCAAAGGCAGGTTAGGACAGGACAAGTAGTATCTGCAAACTGACCTTAGGGGGTTGGCAGAAGTGCCCTTGCAGAGGGTCTTTGTCTATTGCGCCCCTCCTCCTACCACCACTTCTCTCACTATTTCCAACAATCCTGGTAGGTACAGGCACCCAAGTGCCTCCTGCCTCCTAGCCCACAACCCTACCTAAGACTTTGCATCAGCTACTTATGCATGAATCTCCTGGCTGCTCAGAGTTCTAAAATCGCATTGCCCTGTTGGTTTAGTCTGAAGTCAGGCTGGAAAGGAATGAGATTTCTCAAGCTCACACCTGGCAGAGTTTGTTTTCTACGTTTTGGTAATGTCAGAAGTCACTATTATCCTGCTGGAAGGGGAAGTTCGATGTGCTGGTCATAGACCTCCTGACCTCCTTGCTTGGCAAAAAGCATTCAGCCACTAACTACCCTAAATAAAGACAAACATATATGATGGTTGCTCATTTGCTGATTCTGCCTGCTATTCTGCACTGAGGCCCCAGAGGAGGAATAAGCCCAGGCAAATGGGAGGTGGGGAAAGGTCACTCAGACAGGGTTCTGGAGGAATACCAACTACAGAGTCAAGGGGTAAAAATGGAAATAGCTTTATTTTGAATGTCTACTCTGTGCCAGGCCCTCTATAGGGCATGCTTATGTCCATTATTTCATTTCATTCTCACATTAACCCTGAGAAATAGGTTACTATTATATCCATTTGGTAGAGGAGGAAACTAGCACAAGAAGGTGGAGTGACTTTCTCAGCTAGTTGTGGCTAGATGAGAGAGGGGAAGGATGTGTGAGACAAGAGAGAGAAGGAATGAGATGCATGTAGAGGGGTGTGCAAGAAGGTAGGTCTTGAGGGGAAGCTCATATTCAACCAAGCCAAAGGATCAGGGTAAGATAATATTAATGGGCCTCAACAACAGGAAAGGCTGGCTCTAACCCACTGAAGGGGTGATAGGGTTCAAATGTGCCTTTCATTTAAGTTGGCTAATGGCTATCACCATAGATTAATAAAGCCTCCTTCCTCAAAACTCTATGGGTGTCAGTTGTCACTGACAGATATCTTAGGACAGGTACATTGTAAGCAAAAACGTTTTCTTAAAAATTTATCCAGCCTTATCCCAACCCTCCAAACCAAATGTTACACTGCAGGCTACTGAACTGCAGGAGGTACAGAGGGCCTTGAGTCAGAGGTAGGGAGGTGGTCATTAAGAGAAACTTCCAGGAAATATAATTTGGATTTTTGCCTATTCCCTTTGATTGAAGTCAGTGATCAAAAACTAGCAGAGTCAGGGAAATGCAAATAAAATCCATAATGAATTATTACATCATACCCACTAGGATGGCTATAATTAAAAAGTCAGATATAACAAGTGTTGGTGAAGATGTGGAAAAATCAGACTCCTCATACACTGCTGGTAGGACTATAAAAATGGTGTGGCCACTTTGGGAAACAGTCTGGCAGTTTCTCAAATGATTAAAATGATAGAGTTATCATATAACCCAGGCATTCCATTCCTAAGTATATACCCAAGGGAAATGAAAACATGCCTATACAAAGACTTGTAAATAAACGTTTATAGCAGCATTATTCATAATAGCCAAAAGGCAGAAATAACTCAAATGTCCACCAACTGATGAATGGATAAAAAAAATGTGGTATATCCATAAAAAGGAATATTATTCGGCTATAAAAAGAATGACATACTGATTCATGCTACAATTTGGAAGAACCTTGAAAACAGCATGCTAAGTAAAAGAAGCCACTCACAAAGGACTATATATTATATTAATTCATTGATACGAAATGTCCAGAATAGGGAAATCTATTTTGAAAGAAAGCAGATTAGTGGTTGCTTAGGGCTAGGAAGAATTGGAGGAAAGGAAGGAATAGCTAAAAGGTATAGGTTTGCTTTTTGAGGTGATGAATGTTCTAAAATTGACTGTGGCAATGGTTTTACATATCTGTGACTATGTTAAAAACCACTGAATTGTAGACTTTAAATGGGTGAATTGTATGGTATGTGAATTATATCTCAATAAACCTGTTTTAAAAAGTTAAGAATGGGAGGAGGTGGAAAAAGGAGGAAACCATTTTAGCGCATGATGCCATCAAAATCTACTGTGGGCTTCTCAACCACTGCCATGGAGGTTGCCCCAAAGTGCCTGCTTGTCAAATGGGAATAATAATGCCTGCCCTACATATCTCACAGGATTTCTGTGGGTCTCAAATGAGATAATAGATGTGAAAGTACATTGAAAAGCTAAATGCACTACAGAAAAAGAAGACCTGTTGTTATTAAGATGGCTCCTGTTGAATATAAAATAGCATGAATACTATGATTGACTGCAACAGTGCCACAAAAATAGGCATATGCTCAGAGGGTAGTATGCAAAAATGAAAAGAATTGCTACACTAGGGTGGTGCAATTATGGATGTTAGAAGTTACTTACATGTTATTTGCCTTTTTCAGAAGAAAAAGAAAAAGACAGCTGCTTTCAGCTGAGGTCAGAAGGGATAGGTCTGAGATAAGGGCCTACATTTATATTCCTGGCCCTGAAAGAAAATCAGGCAAAGGATCTCTCTCTCCCACTCCATATTTTGCCCCCTGCGTAGAAATTATTTCCTGAGATGCCATTTCAGAAGCTGTACGCAAGGTTTCCTCTTATCTTGGCAACTGAGGGACCAACTCTTCTGTCTGGGAAGAGGGTCCAAGAATGGGAGGGTCAGAATTGAAATAATACTGTCTCAAATTATCCTTCCCCAGATCCAACTACACCCAAGACATTCCCTCAGGGTGACCTTAACAATTAGCCAGTGGCTGAAATGAAATACACAATCATTTGATCCAGAGAATATTCTGACAATACAATTTTGCTCCAATTCAATTGTTTTATAAAACATAACTTCCATTCAGTTCATGGGATGCTTTCATTTTCCATGTTAGTTCAGGTTTCAAAAATGAATAGTTGGGTCTGTTCTGGGATCTCTGCTAGTTGCTGTGGCTTACTCTTGATTTTGGTTTGTGGGCCAGATCAGAGATACATTATGACTTCCTGGGGCCTAGGCCCTTCTGCCTTTGTGGGCCTCTTCATCCATTAAAACAATATTAAAATTTATGTATTTTCATTATGCTCTATAACTGCATTGGTATAAAGACAAATATATTTACATTACATGTTTAAACTTTTTTTCCAGACCAAAAACTCAATGTTTTTCTTCTGATTTGAAAACGAAGTGATAACATTTTCGTGGACCCCTAGAAGTATTATGGGTCCTAGGTACTATACCTCCTGTAGCTAATGGATAAGTTGGCCCTAGCTAAGATGTCTGAAATAGTATGAAGTGGAATGCACTGAAAGAGGGGCAAGAGTGCCTATAGAAAACCAAATGAGAATGCCCTTAGTCCCAGGTCTGCCAGAGAAGGAGCACAAGTTTGGGCTTCAGGAGTAAAACAGTCCTAAATCAAGGTATGGCTTCTCCAGAGGCCTGGGCTCTGAGTGAAAGCTTCTAGTTCTGGGGCTTTCTCTGGACCCCCAATCACATCACTGCTCTCCAACCACTTTTGTAGGGACAGCAAAGTTCATGAATCTAGGAAATGGTGACTCTGACTTCCCAGTCTGCTCTTGTTGCTGTGGAAGGGGAGACTGGCCACTGAAACCTTGAAGACTCAAGAAGTACGTGATTTCCAGCTGCTCTCTCCCTTCCCTTCTACTCCAACATACCATATTTGTTCTGAGTTCTAAGCCATTCCACTGACTTCAATGTCTGCCTTTCCAAATTTTATCCATACTTCAAAGGCCTAGCTCCAGGCCCACCTCCACTGAGAAGTTTTCTCTGACCTCTGGAATCCATGAGAAACTACAAAGGCACTTAATGTTTGTACCTGTCAGTTTAGACCCAGTTCTCTAAAAGCCTATGTAGCCATCCGTGTCCTCATCTTGACTATAAGCTCCTTGGAACAGGGACTCTGTCTTCTCCCTCTTCTGAGCACTAATGGCACTTATGACCATGCTGACCATCCAGCAGGCACTCAACGAAGCCTTGCTTAAATCTAGAATTAAAAATACTCACAATATGTCTGGCAGCAAAGACTCCATGGACTATAGCACAACAAAAAGCAGCAATCACACCGAAGCTTATAAAGACGATAGAAGCCACCAGCTGTGGAGGAAATAAAACAAAAGTGTCAGCCTTCCATTCCTCCTCCTTTGGAGACTAGGCAATCTCCAACAGACTGCCAGCCAATGTAGAACTCTGGCCTACCTCCCCATGGAGATGCTCTTTCTAGTAAGGAAGGATGAGTGGCAGGGTGGGTGGAGTGGGGGAAGAGGGGAAAAGCAGAGAAGAAGGGGTCAATGAAGCATTTTTTTACATTTTCAGAGAAAGCCGAGAAATTCATTCTGTGAGCACCAAATGAAGAGGAGGCTTGCTGCTGTTGAGTATGCTGTCCACGAAGGAATTCGAGTGTGTGGCTCTTCCATCCTCAGACTTAGAAAGGTGTTGGACCTTTGACATCGTGTAGTCCATCCCCCTATTTCATTTATCTGGAAACTAAGGCACCAGAGGGGGAGTGGTGTGCCTAGGGTCACCCTCTAATCTATGAAAAAGCCTGGTGCCTGCTGAATCCTAGTCCAGTGTTCTTTCCAACCACTCACACTGCTACTCAATGGTGCAGGGGGCACTGATAAAGATAGGAATGATTCTGAGGCCCTGCACAACCTTACATGGCCTTCTGAATCATTGAAGAAAAAGGACATTAAATTTATGAAGACTTAAATGTCAAGGGCATCTTACAGTGGTTGAATTCTCTGAAACTGATCAACTCTGTGAGTTATATATGGAAACTTATTTCAAGTAAAAAAATATTTGCTTGACCCAAACTGCCCTATTCTCTGATCATGTTAGATAGAAATTTTCCTAATAAGTTGTCCTCCATACACAAAGGTGGTAGTACAACCCAATGTGGGTGGTGGGTCTTTCCAAGGGGCTGGATAGCTGCTCTCTGAGCCCACATTCAACAGTGCAGACATTCAGAACAAGAAGGAATCAGTGTTTTTTCTTCCTTAAGATGTTTGGGGGGAAAGAGGGAAAAATAAATGATATCCAGGAAGAAGGAGGAAATCAAAGTCAAGTCACCCTGGGATTCTCCTAGCTCAACAGGCTAGGAAGATATGCTGATCTCTTTTGGGATTTGTTCAGAAACCTCTCCCCATAAATGTACTTCACAGCACTGCAGAGAATTGGTAAATAATGGATGAACGATTTCATGAAATTGGCATTACTAGCTATACTATGATAAGCTCTACAATTAAAACGCCCCCATTATTTTGAATAATTTAAGCCCAAAGTGCAAACACAACTGGCAGAGGGAGAGTCCAGGTAAAATGAAAGAAGAAAACTACTAGAACTCCCCTGAGGGTGATTCTCCACATTGCTGGGGGAGAATATATGGTTCGAGTTCTCTGTCCCAGGAGATATTACATTATCTGATTAAACTTATCAAAGTTGTATTGCCACAGAGATTTGTCCAGGGGAAGCCTAATCAGTCTAACATCTGACCACTCACCAGGCATCTTGATTTACAAGCCTATAAAACTGTAAAATGCTTGCAATTCAGTCTGTACCTTCTTCCCTTGTCCTCTGGGATACCTTCTCAGACTGAGACAGGAAAATACAACAGCTTGTCCATGTGGGCCCCCATTAGGACCTGGAACTTTCTAAGCGCCACCTCCTGTTTTATACTTATCCTTTTTTTCACATTTACAACATACTTAGCTTTGAACTATGGGTAATGGAAATACCTCAGGTTGGTTTCACAATTTTATTTTGTCTTCTGTGTGCCCCCAGTACATTTGTTCTCTTAATCAAAGCCTCCTAGATTGTAATCTCTTAAAAGGAAGGAACCGTCTGTGAAAACTTCCCCCAAAGATTATGCATCAGAAAGCAAGATGTCAATGAAGGTCACTAATAATCCAGGGCTGCAGCAACATAAATCACAGAAGCAAAGGCATTCTAGGCGAGGACAATAGCTTGACCCTAGGGCTGGAGAACTCCTTTGGGAGTGAGGAAGAAAGCAAAGGGCAACATCCATGATATTCTATCCCCATGGCTTAAGGAGACTGGCTAGCCCACTGAAGGAACATCAGGCAAGATGAGAACAAATCATGTCCCACAGGGTCACTGTAAAACAAATTCCCTGTGGGCTTAGGCAAAAAGGCAAAGGAGTAGTTTCTTTTGTGGCCTAATTTGGACAACCTTAAGAAATATGTTACTTACTCATATAAATGTTGAGCTTCTTCAGATGAACAACTTGATTCTACAGTGATGAA
Source organism: Choloepus didactylus (assembly GCF_015220235.1). NCBI lineage: Eukaryota > Metazoa > Chordata > Mammalia > Pilosa > Megalonychidae > Choloepus > Choloepus didactylus. The sequence continues at coordinate 144,326,114 of NC_051334.1, forward strand.
AACTTACCATCTGTTGTTTGTTCTCAACAAGGTTTGATCCGATGATTCCAAGGAATGATCCAAAGCCAAGCTACAAAGCAACATGGCGCACATAGCATGTGGGAAACGGTCGGCCTGACCACACAAATATTCCATTTCCTGGTGTAGCATAATGGAAAATAACTGGGGTACAGATGCTAAAGCTGCATGCAGTTATTACTTATATAAATACAGCATGTACAATAAAAGAATTTCCCCCCATAATTTGCCAATTATTCCTTTTAGATATGACTCACACCTAAAAAGAAACTCACGTGCCCAGAAACTAAAGGTAATGGCAACCATACTTTTTCAGAGCCTGCCTATTTCAATTTCAATATCCATCACCTAAAATGTGACTGGTGAGTCAGTAAGAGACATATAATGATGAAAAGCATGTGCTATAGTCTAACCTTTATCTTTTTTTGAAAAGAGTTCTTCCACTCTTCCACTCTGATGCATGGATTACAAAATAAAGTTTTCCAATAGCATTTTTTGATGCATCTAGCACACTAATCAAACCCAGGAAGTACTTTAGAAATCAGTAAGCACCTTAACCCAGACTAAAACAAAGAAAAGGAAAAAACAGAATTTTTTGAAAGCCTTTATTTGTGGTTGGCCCACTGCAATTTATGTCAGCACTTATTCACCTCTTCTTCCATCTCTGCTTCATTTATGGCAGAAAGCATTCATTAAAGGGTGAACAGAAATGGCATTGTAAAACCCTGAAAAAACAACTTCCATGTCCAAGTGGCTGGGATTATGGCTTGATGTAGCAGATCCCTGCCCTCTCAGCTCTGCTGTAAGTGGACTGAGTTTGCCAGTCTCAGCTGAAAATGATGACTAACTGATAGATGGTGATGGAGATGGAAACTGAAGAAGTAAAAAGTGGTAAGAATGCACCAATAAATCTTAACACAAGTTCAGCAATATAGTTACATTTCTCTTTAGCCTCACTAATGGTCTGGGTTTCCATCTGCAGCCTTACCCTTGGCTCACAGGGGCACCTCTATTTCAGTCCAAAGCCCCCAAGCCTGGTAAGGGGTGCCTTACAGCTGGGCTTGGAAATCTAATGGACCCACGGGCTGGGCAGGAGCTTGATGGAGCAGTGTAGGGGGACTGGGTAGTTATCACACAAGCCCAAGAATGAAAGAGAATGAAGGGAAGGGATGAATATGAACTTCACAGATCCCATTCTGCAGGGCTGCTCTGTCAGCAACTCCTTTTGGGAAGTAGAAGCTGAAGTGCATGAGGTGGAAGAAAGGAAGGACAGAATATCCCACACCATCCAAGACTCTACTGAGAATACCCTCATTTGACAGCTAAACCATGCCTGTCTCCCACCTGATTTTATTGCAAATGTAATTAAGATGTGTTGCCATTACATATACTGATTAAAATTTGGTTATCAAACTAGTCTGAGTTCCAGCCCAGCTCTTCCACTTATGGCTGTGTGACCTTGAACAAACTGATTAACCTCTCTGAACCTTAGTTTCATAAGCTGTAAAATGGGGACCACAATGGTAACTGCTTTATAGGGTTTTCGTGAGGATTAAATGGGATGATACATTCAAAGAACTTTTCACAGTGCCTGACATAGTAAGCACTCAATAAATATCATTGTTCTAGTAATTATCATTTTTGTAAAGACACTTATTTTTTGAGCAGCTCTAACCTGATTTCAGCTGAAAAACCCTATCATTATTTGCTCTGTTTCATGACAAGAGAGTTTCCCTGTTCTCTCTTATCCCCTCTCCAGATGTTCTACAGCTGTTTTTGTCTTTTTAGGAAGAATTCCATGAATAGTCTGTGCTTATGGCACTCTGTGCCACTTGCAGAGATTGAGAGAAATATGGAGGCAGCTTCATACATGGAAAATAAGTCCTTTTATTGAACAGTTTATTAGCTTCCACAGATATTCACTGAATGTCTCTTGGACCCCAACAGCAGTCTTTGCCCTAAGACAGGAAGCAAAGACACTCACTGTTCCTGACACTCTCAAATAACTCTCTGATGGCAATGACCAGAAAAGGTGAGCTGCAGTCTTGTGGAATTGACTGGAAAGACAAGGTACTCCAGGACTGGGAATCCCAGGACAGCTAGTTACTTCATCCAGTTCCCTTCCTTTCCATTCTATTCCACTCCAGTCCATTCAATTTTCTAACATCCACTGAACACTTCTGTGTGGCAAGCATTGTAAAGCTCTAAGTTAGAGATGAATAAGAAAAAAATGATCCCTGACCTCCAGTAGCTCACAGTCTAGTGAGGGAGAAACAGACTGTGGTTAAGGACCACACACAAGGTATAAGGTGATACAGAAGCAGGGAATAATTCATCAAGGATTATATCCCTGGATCTGCTTCTTATGAATTCTGCGACTTTGGGCCAGTCCCTTAACTACTCGGTGTTTTAGTTTCCTCATCCGTAAAATGAGGATCCTAATAGTACCTACCACACAAGGTTGCTGTGAGGAAAAAATGAGATAAAGTATGTAGTGTGACTTGTATTTAGTATGTAGACTGCTAAATAAATGGTAGCTCTAAGGTTTCACAGAGGAGGAGACATTTTAATGTGGGCTCAAAGAATAGATAAGAGTTCACCAGTCAGGGAACTACTATTTATTGAGTCATGGCTGGAAGAATTCACTTACCTTGATGATAGGTTGATGAACTCACCAGTATCAATAATACTACCTTAGACTTGAATAGAATTTTAAGTAAAGGTGTACTTTTACCCCATTTTGATCACAGGAAAGCTATGGAGTTTGGTGGAGCTAATATCATCCCCATTTGAAAGACAGGAAAATAGAGGCCACACAATTGTATGGACTTGTCTCCTCTTATAGGAAGTTAATGGCAAGGCCAGGACTAGCCTGTAGGTCCCCTAACAGCTGGTGTTCTTTCAGCCACATCTTGTTGCATTTGTGGCCAGTGTTAGCAGAATAGTGATATTCAAGGAACAAGGGCCTCAATGTAAGTCCACAGAAGGAGTTCTCAGCAGGGAAGGAATGAGAAGACCTGTTTGAGGAAGGGCTGAGGAGGTGAAAATAAAGAAAGAAAAACTAACATAGATTTTGGAAAATGGGCAAATGCTACTAATCAGTCATTTGCTCTCCTGAGGCCTCAGAAGGTAAGCTCTGTAAGTCAACCTTCGAAAGTAGCATGGAATCATGTAGTGTTCAAAACTTTGGAGCTCCATCTTGATTCCCTGTTACCTGAACAAATAACCAGTTTGCTTTGTTTTGGCTGCCCTCCACTTGTTGAAGAAAAAGACAAATCATTAGAAATCAAATCAGATTCAAAGGCTTTTTGGGGGCTGGACTCAATCACCTGTGCCTACTCCCACCCATTGCTCCAGACACCAAGGGCTGAGGTCCAAAGCGATTAGTCATTTAATGAATTATTAGTAATTTAACAAATATTAATTAGACATCTACTCTGTGGCAGACACTGTGTAGGGCTTTGATTTGGAGGCCAGGGCAGGGGGTGGGGTCTGATAGCAAGACCAATGAGACTCAGCCTCAAGAAGCTCATACTCTATCTAGGTAAATGGTCCACAATCCTTCTTTACAATTCTGAAATCCACAAAGCTCTGAAAATGGAAAGGGTTTTTTGGGTAACTAAATTGTTGACAAAACCTCACCTTGACCTGATGTGAGGTTGTTTTATAATCTTCATCCCACTTAGTGCAAAAATTCACATTTTATTATATAAACATGGAAGTCCTTGATTCTGGGGTGTTGCTTGAGACACCACTGGGGGTGTTAGATTATATATGGTTTATACAATGTATTATCTTTCTAAAAACAAAAAAAGTCAAAATTCTGCAACATCTCTCCCAAAGGTTCAGATAAGGGATTGTGGAACTGTATAAATAAAGCTAAATAAGAATATAACCCAACAGAGGCCACAAAGCAGGATATGAGTATTTTCCAGGAAGAGTGAGTAGTGGGGACTTCTGATAGGGAGTTCAAAGATGGTAGGCACCACCGTGGACCCCAGTAATTGAGAACTGACCTAGCTGGGTCTTTAAATTGGGATGGCACAAAGCATTTGAGTAAACACAGAGAAAACAGGGAAAGCATTTCAGGCAAGTGGGAACAATGTGAGTAACAGCACCAAGGCAGAAAAACCCGTTACCTTCAGAGGACTGTGAATTGACTATTTTGGCAAAAGGAAAGGTAGTGGAGAGGTCATAGGAGACCAGTCTGAGGAATCTGCAGTAAGCTTTGAATGGCATGCTAAGGAGGCAACAGGAAGCTGATGAAAGTTAGAACTGTGTGGCATTACAAAAGTCATATCCAGCAAATCAAGATTCAAGTCTTGTCTTTGAAATGTACTTACTAAGTCAGGAACATGGACTTATATTTTAGAGACCTTTTCAACAAAAGGTGGGGAAAGCTAATTCTCAGTAACCCACAAAATCCCACTCGCAGAGCCCCTTATATTTCCTGAGCATTCAGTTAATTAAAACTTTTTTTGGAGTTCTCAGGAATCTTAATAGGTGGAGCTGAATCCACATACAGGGCTACAGAAGGTTTCTGGGTTCTTGACGGTTTTTGAATGATCCCTGGTGTTAATAATCTCCTAATAATCGCATGGTAACTTTGATATGATTTTCAATTAACTGACCTCCTAGGAAAGTGGGACAGAAACTCCTGGTTTCTTTCCTGAAAGAAAACCCAGGCTGTTACAGGCCCCCCAAATACAACAGCTGGGAAAAGGGTATAAGAATGAAAGCCTTTCTCCACTGATCAGGTGGTACAACTCTATTTTGTGGGAATAGAGTTTGGGAAACACATCTAGAGGCTTTGCTCTCCTGGATCTAAGGTAAGAGTTGATACAGAAGGAAGGAGCAGCCTCTCCTAGCTGCCTTTTTCAGCTTCATACAACACCAAGACTCTTCATTTTTTAGGCCTTTTAAATAGAAAAGGACCAGAACTTCTCTGGAATGGAATATGTCTTGAATATTGGGGATAATAAAAATCTTCTTTGTCTGTTTTAATTTTTTAAAAATTTACAGGCTTATACAGATTAACACATCTTTAAAGTGTCCATATGTCACTTAGGATGATGATACCACATCTTAAGTGCTATCACAAGACTTAGGTTTTGTAAACTGAATTATATTTTTAAATGCCCAAGATCTCAATATTTAAATAAACTGTTAAAGTCTTCTTTTAATCTAATTTGTCCATTTTCAAAAATTTAAGTTCTCATATATTGTTAACATCCATTTAACCAGAGGGGAAAAAAAAGGCAGAGTTCCAAATAACCTGAAATTTTTTCGCATTTCTATACAATGGTCACATTTATTCAAAGTAACCAATTTATTAGTTTAGAATCTTGAAATGCCATATTATGCTCACTCTGATTTTATTGCTAAGTATATTTTATTGTGTTTTAATCCTCTACATGGTTGCTGAATTATAGTCCCCCAGGGTGCTTATTAAAATACAGATTCAACATGTGTTACTTTTTCAATCAAAGATTAGCTTGTGAAAAGAAAATTCAGATTCTTGGTCCACCCAGACCTTCTGAATCAGAATCTCTGGGCACAGGGCATAAAGATCTGCATTTTCCACAGCTTCTGCAGATCATTCTTATGCACAAGATGGATAAACACTGGCTTAGAGTTTATATAGAACTCCCTAATAGCCAAACTATTCAATTAGAGAAAGTGTCCCATTCCCAGACAAATCTGGATTCCTAGGCGTTTACTGTTTCAGAGGGATGAGTTGTAATTGTATTTGTTACAACATGACCTGACCTGTGATCGCAAATGGATTTGTCTGCTTTTCAATCTTCATTCTTTCCTCTTCACTTGCTACAATTAAAACTCATTTTAAAGAAACAAGCTACAGGAAATATAAGAGCAAATTTTAAAAGGTTAAACCATGGGGCACACTGTTAGGGATGGTTCTTCTATTAACATTTCTACATTAGTTTTTAGTGAAACACTCACACACACACACACAGACACACACATGCCCTCACTGCTGCATCTTGGAATGCAAGCTGAACATCAGTCACGCACCCTCCTTCCTTTGTTAATGTATTCTAACCCAGCCACCCACTGTCAGATATTCTACAGAGAAGGTTCATAGCTGCTGTTTATGAATGGGAGTTCCCACTCTTAAAAGACATGGAAAATACCTTCCCCTCGCCCATGGAGCTTGGCTTGAGCATTTGCTCATCAGTCAGAAACGTTTTACTAAATGCAGCTATCTGCAACACACAAAGTCACACAGACCCTACAAATTACTTTTCCAAGCCACCAAAATGCAATCTTACACCCACCCCCTTTCTTCCCTCCCTTACTTGTGTTTAAAAATAAAACCCAATTCTGCTGAGGACTGGTTTTCTTGCCTCACCACAGGAAGTGGACCGAGTGAATTCTCAAATCACATGTTTAACAGAGAGCACCAAACAGTGTTTGTAGGACAACTGCCCTCGGTTGGGGGAGTCCTGCCGGCCTAAGAGCAAGGAAGGAACTTCCCCCAGCAGCCGTCAGCCTGTGAAAAGCGCAGCACTTCCCCCCACCCCAGCTTTGCTAGGCTATTGAGGAGGCTGACAGTGGAATCGGTGACCCAGGCAACAGGCGCCAGGCTTGGTCACTCACAGAGCTGACTTGTCCACGTTTCCATCTTTAATCCCTTCTTTCCTCCCTTTGCTTCTCTCTCCAACCCCCACCTCTCAAAAAAGGGGGATGGGGGGAAAGAAAGGGAAAGAAATAAAGCAAAACAACAATAAAATGCATCTGACCTCTTTGCTATCCCCCACCCTAAAGTTCCTGCTCTTTAGTAATTACAATTGGGGTGCTGCTTAATTGATATAAAAATGCGATCCAACCTCTAGAGTTAGGTTTTTGGGTTCAACAGCAGTGTGTGTAGACCCAAATGGGGGTATTATATGTAAAGAGCTCAGCAGTATCCAAAGTGAATTTTGGGTACCTTAGGGGTGAGTAAAACAGTCCAATGGCCTGGGGGAAGAAACTATGAGAACTCTATTTTTAAATTTGTTGTTCATCTAAAATAATAAGAAAGAAATTAAGTGTTACTAATATTCAGTAAATAGACTGTCACTGGGGTCCTCCAGTATCAGATGATCAGGGAAGCTATCCTGTAGGAGGAGGGCAAGTTCCAAGCAGCAAAGGGTTGATTGGTGGTGCATTGTACATGTGCCCAGATTGTATTATCTAGTTTCAGCAAAACTAGTCCCAACAAAATGGACAAGAGGTTTGGAAAGATTCTGGAGGAGAAACCATGAATTGAAGATGACCTAATAATGTAAGCACCAGCGAGCAACAAGAAAATGACAGTTGACACCTCTTCTCATCATAGGGTGAGCTTTTTGCCCAGACAAAAAACAATGACACTCACTGCAAAGGAGAGGCTAGGCCTGCCTATAATTGTGCCTAAGAGTCTGCCCCTGAGTGCGTCTTTATTGCTCTGATGTGGCCCTCTCGCTCTAACTAAGCCACTTTGGCAGGTGATCTCACTGCCCTCCCATCTATGTGGGCTCTGACTCTCAGGGGTGAAAATCTCCCTGGCAATAAAGGATATTACTCCCAGGGATGAGCTTGGACCTGGTATCATGGGATTGAGACTATCTTCTTGACCAAAAGGGGGATGCAAAATGAAACAAAATACAGCTTCATTGGCTGAGAGATTTCAAACGGAGTCAAGAGATCATTCTGGTGGACATTCTTACACACTATATAGATAACCCTTTTTAGGTTTTAATGCATTGGAATAGCTAGAATTAAATACCTGAGACTATCAAATCCCAACCCAGTTGCCTTGATTCTTGAAGATGATTGTATGACAGTGTAGCTTACAAGGGGTGACAGGGTGATTTGGAAAACTTTGTGGATTGCACTTCTTTTATCCAGTATATGGATGGATGAGTAGAAAAACGGGGAGAAAAAAATTAAAGGAAAAATAGGGTGGGAGTGGGGGGTGTTTTAGCTCTTCCTATTTACTTTTATTTTTTATTCTTATTTTTACTTTTTCTGGTACAAGGAAAATGTTCAAAAACCAGATTGTGGTGATGAATGCACAACTATATGAAGGTACTGTGAACAATTGATTGTACACCATGGATGATTGTATGGTATGTGAATATATCTCAATAAAATTGAATAAAAAACAATGACACTAACGACAATTTAATCATATCTGATGAAAAGTCAGCCAAAAATGTTCAAAATTATCTAGTGAGTTATTTGGAATAAAGATTTATAGTCCCTGTCTTTAATGATGAACTTCACACTAAGTATGTATCACTCACTGAAATTTTAGTTAATGTTAGTATGAAGATATTAAAACCTATCACTTATTTTTTGCCTAATCTTTGAATTTCCATTTTTGTTTAAGTTTTATAAGCATGTACATAATTTGTAAATGAATAAATGTACCTATTTTAAGAATATATATTCTGCATGTTTTCCCTAACAGGAGTGCATGATTCATTTTGGAGATCAGTGTTGTTGGTTGCACAATGTCAAGAAGCAAGTGTCCTCAGATTTCAAGTTAGATCAGGTGACCTTTATTACACAGGGAAAGCAGATGCCCAGAAGGGAAAGTACCTTAGCCTAAGGTTAACACTGCTACTTGGTAAATCTCTTAGACCCAGAAAATTGAGATCTGAGAGGGTGAGATGACTTGCTCAGGATCACACTGCTAGTTAGGGATGGAGTTGATATTCTTCTGATTCTCAGTTCAGTGCTCTTCTTAACAGACCAAGTTGCCTCTCTTTATAAATATAGAGAGATATAAAGGAAAACTAGGCAAATGCTAGAAACTCAAGCAGAATTGAAAACCATCAGAGTGGAACCCAAATTTTTGTAACCAGCAAGCTACTGAGACCTACCTATGCCTTCTATACTTACAATAACTCCTGGGTAATAACCTCTGACAGTCACATTCTGGGTCCTGGTGGTTGCAGCAAGGCCCACCGTGAGAATTAACACGGACACAATAAGCAAAGTCACAGTAACATAGATGGAGTTTCCTTCGATTGAAGGCTCCTGAAAGCATACAGAGAAACTGAAATTGCTCATTCCAGAAAGAGATGGGAGCAACTTAAAGAAAAATCAAGAACATGCTAGGAAGGTTTTCCTTTCCTACTCCAGCTGGTAACTGGGGTTACCTCTGGGGAGTGGAATTATGAGAAACGGATGAAGCTTTAGTGCTTTCACAGTCATCAGGTGCCACTTTTATAATAAAAATGATAGTTCCATTTTGAAAATAAACAACAGAAGAGATTTCACGGTTACATAAAAACAAAACAAATTTTGTTGCTTTCAGCATTCTATAAAAGGTGTCATACTCAATAGAATGTTCTGTTAAGCCAAATTATAAGGCATATGACAAATGGGAAGTGTGTGTGTAAGGGTATTAAAAGAAAATATTTTAAAGTCAATACACAACTAAGAAGCCCCCCCCCCATAAGCTAGAATACGTGAAATTTTATTTTCGGTGTAAATATCAGAACCATAGCCAATTACTGGGATTTTTTTTTTTCATTTATTTCTGACATCTGCTACTCCACGTATAAACTTTAAAATGGTGTGTTGGCAAGATTTGTCACATAACAAATGTGTGTAATAAAGTAAGTGTTTGGAGGTCATTAGTCCACAAAGATATGTATTGGGGGAAGTAGATGGGGAGGATTATAACTTATATACATTTAGGCTTATTCAAGGGTGACATAAATATAAATGATGAGAAATCCATTCTCCTACTCAGTGCTTATTTTTTTTTAAACGGGCTTATTAAGTCAGAAAGAAAAACTGTTTCTAATCTAGCTTTTCCATTTAATTTTTTTTAAGGAACCTAGTACTGTTCCATACTCTGTATGTATTTCTCTGGCATGGCAGGGGGGTGGCTGGGGGTCTCTCAACAGGAAATACCAGCCGAGAGTTATCACCTAGAAGTTCTTATAAAAATAAGCAATGAATGCTATGAGAGTCCAGTTTCTCAAATGGGAGTATGGGGGGTAGGGAGATAAATGATGAGTTTGCCCACCCAGGTGGCTTGGTTGTCATTTGTGCCTAAGGAGCCACTTGGGTCTGTTCAGAAGACCCCATTATTCTGTGAGGCCTCACTGCAGCATCAGGAAGCAGCTGCGGAGAGAAGCTGCCCAGACTGCACCACAGGGAAGGAGGGAAGAGGGATGAGGGAAGGGGGAGGGAGTCGAGACAGCCAGGTGAGACCCAGGAGGCCTGGTGGTGGTAGGAAGGTGGGGCTACAGCTGGCCTTATGCCCCCACCCCGCCCCTCAATGCCTGTATGGAAGAAAAGCATCAGGAATGCCACCCTGGATCAGCCCCACCGTCCATCTTGTCTTCCACAGTACAGTCCCTGCTAAGGACTCCAAGGGAGGTGGGAGGGGCTGGCGGTCTCCCCTGACGTCAGCCTAGCAAGTGAGTTAAGTGATTCATCAGGGTCTTTTCTAATACTGTTCTATGCTAAGACAATTTTACATTGAAATGTATAAGTGGCTTGAGCGTTTATGGGCACCCGCATACTAAAGCACCACATCTCACCCTGGGAGGAGAGGTAAGGAGAGTGTGGAGAATGAAGGCTCCTCTCTAGTGGAGCCTGAACCCAGCCTACATGGGGACAAATATTAAGGACCACTGCAGACACCTGTCACATCAGGGCCCTTTGTGTGGGAGAGTTATTAGGGAAGCAAATGGCAAACTGATTGGTGATAAACACAATGAACAAATGTGGAGATCCTGGCTGCCTGGTACTCAAAGGGGAATAGAAGAAGGGTGGGAATGGAGGGGGCAAGATTTATTTTTTCTGTTTGCCTTAATGTTAGTTATTCTTACTGCTGATTTCAAGGGGCCCTAAAGGAGTCTTTAAGCCAGGGTCCCCGAGTCTATTTGATGATAGACACTTCTCAGTGAATAGGCAAGTTGGTTCCACAGAGGGGCTCTAACATAAACTTACCAACATCCCCTTCCACCCTAGTCATCCTTTCTCTTTTGTCATCATACCATTTCTTGACCCCCGCCCCCCTCCCCTATTCCAAATTGGCAAAAGAGAGTGAGGAAACCAAGATGCACCAAGGGTATCTTTGTGACACAGGAAAGTATCTCAACACCTTACACCTCAGAGACTAAATTGGGGAGGGTGTGTGTGCATGGACTTGCTAATTCTTTGATTCACACTCCTGCCCCCTCCCCCAACTGGCCTTTGATCCTATTCACAACTCTTGGGTCTCCTTTGCAAATATCACTCCAATTCTAAAAGCATGGGTGCCAGGTCAGAAAAGTGACTCAGCAAACCACATGGTGTCATTTGAAACCCCTCCCCCCACCATGTTTTAGAACCTGAATTGAAAATTCAGTTAGTTGAGAAACCCAGGCAAAGATCCTACAGCCCCACAGGGGCCTTGCCTCCAGACAGGATTTGCTTTGGATAAAATTTCTAAGAAAACTTCCTTACCACTAGGTTGAACTCAACTCTCTGTCTCCCCACCCCCCCAAAATCACCCCTTATTTTATACCATAAGGACCACAATTGTGTAAAATGAAATTATTTTTAGTAGCACTTGGGGGTTAGCTATTTTAAGAAACCCAGGTTGCATCCTTTTAAAAAATAAAGTATAACCCCTCAATTTATGTTTAGTGTCAATGGGATTTAATAAAATTCACATCTACTTAGAACAAGACACCTGTTTTCTGAAGCTATGGCCCAGGATCCTAAGAGGCAGCTTGCAATAGTAAAGCTCATTGCTGCTTAGGACATTTTCCCTGTGGTTGTTCTATTTTAGAAGGTAGAAGGGGAGCTTTGTTCTTATTAAAATTTGGGGCTTCCCTTAGATGTTCCTGTGAACAAAGGACCGTTTCATTCCAATTTTGTTTAGTAAATCCATACATCAAAAAACTCAGACACAATGAGGTACTTAAAGCAGCAGTTACCTGAAAACAGTGCCTAGCACAGTGTTAGATACCTTGAAGCAGTAAATACTTGTTGAGTGAACAAGAGGTAACATCTCAGAATTGCTTCCCTTCTAATAAAAAATGCTGGGGGGCTTAAGGATGTGAATAAAATATGGGCTATGCTCATAGAGTTGATTTTTTTTTTTTGCACTAGGGTACACCTGAGGGCTCCCCAGAACTGTGAAAGACTTTTGGTTAACTAGTTGTCTTAACTCCATTGTTAACTCGGTACCCAGTGTATATTTCTGTTTAAACAACAACACCTTCAACCAACAGCAGTGGGAGAGTCTGAAATTCCGTCATTGGCATTGCCTGCCCCACCCCCCAGCAGTCTCCCTGCAGAACCACTGCTGCCTTCCCTCTCTGCAGTGCCCCACCCCCACCCAGGATTCGTGACTACCAGTATGCTCGGATCTAGAAGGGCCCAATTTTTTGCTGTCACCATCCTTCCATATACAACCAGGTTCTCCCTCCCTCTTCAAGGTGTTCCCCTGGTCAGAGCCTCCACCTGCACTGCAGTCTTTGAATCTGAGCCCCTCCCTTCCTTTGAAACCTACTTCAAATTCACAGGAAGTTTTTTTTTTTGATCAAGCTCACTCTAGTCACTTATTATTCCAAGTCCCCTGAGATCCTAGATATCTTAATCAATATATTAATTGTAACTGCTACAATTACAATTGTAATTGTGGGTCTGGTCCACGACCCATACAATGTCCACTGGTCTAGGTCATCCAAGATCAGAAAGGAACCAGGGTGTGGGTTTCCAGAAGGTTCAATGATCATCTCTGCTCACTTGTGCTTTCCCTTGTACATGTTTTTTGTTACCCCTTCCTGAGAGAGAAGGTAGGGATATAATCTCTATTGGGTTGCAGCAAGGGTAGGTGCCCTGTACACTATGTCATTAATGACTGGCTAGTTCTTGGGGCTGATCTTTTTTTTTTTTTTTTTTTTTTACTTTTTTTTTATTCATCATTTTATTGAGATATATTCACATACCACGCAGTCATACAAAACAAATTGTACTTTCAATTGTTTACAGTACCATTACATAGTTGTACATTCATCACCTAAATCAATCCCTGACACCTTCATTAGCACACACACAAAAATAACAAGAATAATAATTAGAGTGAAAAAGAGCAATTGAAGTAAAAAAGAACACTGGGTACCTTTGTCTGTTTGTTTCCTTCCCCTACTTTTCTACACATCCCTCCATAAACTAGACAAAGTGGAGTTTGGTCCTTATGGCTTTCCCAATCCCATTGTCACCCCTCATAAGCTACATTTTTATACAACTGTCTTCGAGATTCATGGGTTCTGGGTTGTAGTTTAATAGTTTCAGGTATCCACCACCAGCTACCCCAATTCTTTAGCACCTAAAAAAGGTTGTCTAAAGTGTGCGTAAGAGTGCCCACCAGAGTGATCTCTCGGCTCGTTTTGGAATCTCTCTGCCACTGAAGCTTATTTCATTTCCTTTCACATCCCGCTTTTGGTCAAGAAGATGTTCTCCATCCCACGATGCCGGGTCTACATTCCTCCCCGGGAGTCATATTCCACGTTGCCAGGGAGATTCACTTCCCTGGGTGTCTGATCCCACGTAGGGGGGAGGGCAGTGATTTCACCTTTCAAGTTGGCTTAGCCAGAGAGAGAGGGCCACATCTGAGCAACAAAGAGGCATTCAGGAGGAGACTCTTAGGCACAAATACAGGGAGGCCTAGCCTCTCCTTTGCAGCAACCGTCTTCCCAAGGGTAAAACTTATGGTAGAGGGCTCAACCCATCAAACCACCAGTCCCCTATGTCTGTGGTCATGTTAGCAACCATGGAGGTGGGGTAGGCGAATACCCCTGCATTCTCCACAGGCTCCTCAAGGGGGCACTACATCTTTTTTTTTTTTTCCTTGTTTGTCTTTTTTCTTTCTTTTTTTTTTTTTAACTTTCCCTTCTTTTTTAAATCAACTGTATGAAAAAAAAAAGTTAAAAAGAAAACAAACATACAATAAAAGAACATTTCAAAGAGACCATAACAAGGGAGTAAGAAAAAGACAACTAACCTAAGATAACTGCTTAACTTCCAACATGTTCCTACTTTACCCCAAGAAAGTTACATAATATGGGGCTGATCTTTTGAACTGATTAAATTAGCTTACCTGAGTCTGCTTTGCCATACAGGGAGGGTCCCAGGAAGTCCCAGTCTCGAGCATCCGTGGAAACAGGTGGCTGCCCACACAGTGTGCTGAGAGTTAGCCTCAAGACCCTCACAACCTCCCAGACATTTCCCTAGAAGAGCTGAAACTCCCCCACCTCCCCTTTGGTCTATTCTTTGAATAGAGGCATCCAAGGCAGTGGGTGGATTATAAATGTGTCTTTTGGGAGAGAAGGAGTACCCTGCTGCAGTTGAGGTGCCTTAGCGCCTGGGGCCAAAAGGGAGAAGGGGGTTACTGGAAAGGGGTGGAGGGTCGCTGGGGTCAAATTTCCTTCTTCATAATTGCCAAGAGCCTATTCCACTCAGAGCCTTGGACTAACCCTTCGTCCTCAGGCAGCCAGTAAGTATCAAGTGCAGGTACCTTGGTGCAGTGTGTGCCTGTGTGTTTTAAATTTTATTGTTTTGGCTTCAATTGTTTCTTGCCTGTAGAGGGAATCTCCTCAGAAATGCAGAGTTTAGAGGCTGAAACTCTCACCCACCCTTCCACATCCCACACCCCCATGCAAGGGAAGGTGGTGTTTCCAGAGCTAAGTGGGAGTAGCTCCTAAGTAGCCTACACGCTGATTCAGGACTGGGCTGGGCGGGACCAGTGCCAGGAAACTCCAGGGAGACCTCCCTGTCCAAACTGGAAAGCCAGTGTTACCATTTTACTCAGGAATTTGCTAATGCCCTTGGCTGGCCGGCCTTAAAACGCGAGTGCATGGTGCGAGCTCCTTGTCTATGTGGGATCTATGATTCCTTTCCCTCGGTGTTGAGAATGGTTTGGGCGAAGCCCACTCAGCTTGTCATTGGGCAGACCTTTCGGAAAGCGTAAGATTGGCTAAGGCCCCTGGGGGCCCAAGAAAGAACTCTCATTTTGTCCCCAACCCAGAGCACAGTGTGCCAAGTAGTAATGTTTTAAGCCCTGGGCCACTAACCGGTCCGCTGCCCTACAGGCAGACGGCCCCGGGACAGGCAAGCGGGGTTTGTAGGTGGTTGTGGTCCGCAGCAGGAATATGCGACGCGGAACTCTTGCACTCTTGCACCCAGCCAGACCTCGCGCCACAGCTTGGCGTCGAGGAGCCAGGGCTGCGTTGGCGCCACAGCTGGCCAAGGTGAGGAGTGCAGTCTCTGGTTGTATATGTGTGATGGGGGTAAGAGGATTTCTGTTACTGCTGGGCTCGGACCTGAGTCTTTGCACTCATTTGTACCACGTTGAGAATTACTATGTCCTTAATAATAAATAAGAGCAAATTCTTATACAGAATATGCAAAATCATTGAAAATACGAATCTTTCCGCCATCCAGGCCGTAACACTTCCTGGGGCCTCCCGTGAACGAATTATTTTAAGACTGAGTCTTTTGCAGGCAACAAGGAGCTCACATGGAGGGTTCAACCGTTGCTCCCCCCCGCCCCCCTCCAGCCCCTCGAAATGTTCGTGCAAATTCATCGGAGTAGATCTGGGCAGACGGGATGGGAGGAATTAGGGATGGAGGGATTTTGCAGAATGCAAAGTATCTGGGAAAGAGAATTCGATTTGGTTAAAGTGCATCTGAGTCGAATTATCAGATTAGGTGGGATCACGGTTTAACAATCTCCTGCCGCTCTTTTGGGCTGCAAATTAATTTCTCCACCCAGTGAAATCATAGGGCTTGGGAAGGTACCTAACAGCTGAGGAGGGGGGTGGGGGCTGGGTTTGTTTTTGTTTGTAACTACCAAAAAGCAGCTTCGGGGGTAGCCAAATTGGTGCCTGGAGGTAGCTGACCCCCAGTTTTGATGAGGAAAAGAATCAAGCCGTATCGGGCTAATGGGTTTCCCCCTCCCCCTTCACTCCACCCAGAGAAGAAAAGCGCAACTTCGCAAGATGCGCGGGCTGGCTCTCGCTTTTGCTTTCTAGCGCCCTTACTAGTCCCCCCACCCTTTTTTTTTCCACACTCACGCACATTCCGAACATTTGTAGAATAGGAATCAAATTCAAGGAATATTGATCCTACTGCTGCAGAAGGCCGGGCTGGGCTGTCTTGAGCGATTCTCCGGAATTCCCCTCCAGGGAGACTCCCCCCCATCCCTACCCCTTACGCTCCCCGCCCCGTTCCCCAGGGTTGCGCAAACTCCAGGTTCCGCGAGGTGCTCAGTTCCCCCCGCTGCGGGGACTGAGCTTGTGCCTCGACTTACCAGGCCTGGGCCAGGGGACCTGATCACCCCCTGGGGAGGGTAGTAGGTACGGGCGTGAGTGCCCTCTGCAGCCCCCCCGAGCCTGAGGAGCGAGGTCAAGGCAGCTCCCTTTTCCTCACCCAAAATGCCACTGGCAGGGGAGGCTTGCCGGAGGAAACCGCCTTTCTCCCAACTGCCCTTTCCCCACTACCTTATCTTACCCACTCACTCCCTGGTGCCAAGGCCACTCCTGCCACCGCCAGTGCGCATGCACCGTGGCCAGAACAACCCCCGCCCGCTGCAACGGCTCCTGAATCCTCTCAGAACCAATCCTAGCCCCTCTCCCTTCAATATTGCCATTTTAGGCTACTTCACCTCCTTTCCAGCCCTGCCCCTCTTACCAGCCTATATAACCTGTAATCACCCCTGAATAAATCTCTTTGGCGCATACCCCTACTGGATGAAGAGTGTTTTTGTCCTTATCGCCGCCCTCCTTGCACGCCTCTCGCCGAGGACTCTGGCCAACGTCCTCCGCCTCGCCCTCGCCTCCGGGAAAGAGCCCCCGCCGCCGGTACCCTTTAAGCAGCCCCGAGAGCTGAGGGCTCGGCTACCGGCCGCCACTCCCCCTAGAAGCAGTAAACCCGACCGCAACTGGTGCCCCGTGTGAGGAACGTCTCCACACGACAGTTTGGCAGGTCACCCGCTCGCCCGGACGCCCCTCCAGCTTCCCGTTTCCTCGCCTGCAAGGTAGGGCCGCCTCTCCCTCGCCGCTTCCGGAGCCGTGTGAGGTTCCTTGCTCCGAAGCCGCTCCTCCCTTCCCCCACGCTCTCTTCATCCAGTAGGAACTCCTCCCTTCCCCCACGCTCTCTTCGTCCTCTTGTATGCGCACTTCTATGACCCCCGTTCCTCCTAACACTCTCCCTCTTCCCCTCCATTACTTTGCTGTAGTTCTTTGTATCTTTATTTCCTCATTTGGTGCCGTGTGCCTCTTTGCAACTGCCCCCCCTGACTGCTCTCGTTGCCAAAGGGCATTGCTTTCCGCTCTCGCCGTCTCCTTCGGCCTTGCAGCCACAGTTTATCTCATTCTCTCTGCTCAGTAAACTACTCCTCCGTCTCCTCCCTGCCAGCCGGCCGGCCCGGCTCGGGAACAACTCCCCCTCCTCTCCCCTCAGCTATGGGTAATCGTATATCTACATGTCAGGCACCTCAAGTTCGTGCTCTAGCGGGTCTCCTAGACACGCATCGCTGTAAAGTGTCTGTCCGGCAGCTGCAGATATACTGGGATCTCCTGCTGCCCTTTAACCCATGGCTCACCACTTGCCATCTTTGGGACCCTGTTACTTATGATCGCCTTATTGATCGAGTCACTAATGCCATGGAACATGAGAGCAAGCGTTTCCCTCCCGGCTTGCTCCCCACCTTAATAACCATCCGCTCCTGCCTTCAAGGCTCCCTCCCCCCTGATAGAGGCCCCGTTAAATCCAAAGAGGCCCTATCAACCCAGCCAACAGACTCAGATAGCGATACTAATTCAAATCATGACTCGGACACGGAGTCCTTAGTCGAGCAGATTAACAACGCGCTCGAGGTGACTCCCAAAAAGCAAAATAACACTGCGCCACGCCAAGATGGCGAACTTCCTCCTTCTTCTTCCATCGAGGGGAGGAAATGCTCTGGTGATGACATCAGCCCTAAGCTGGACCGGAAACCGCATGCGCTTTACCCCGCCCTTTCACAGGGCGGAGTTAGTCCACCATCTTATGCCTTGAACCCCGCCCTTTCACAGGGCGGGGCTGATCCACCATCTTGTGTCTTAGCCACGCCTACCGCGCCGCCATCTTGCGACGCTTGGGGCCTCCCACTCCCGCCTCTCCCTCCGGCGAGCTCCCCTTCGGAGCCGCTACCGGCAGCTGCCGCCGTTCCTCCCACCCTGCCGACTAACAACCCCTGGCTGCCTTCTGCACCTCAAGGCAACCCTTGGGGCAACGCTCCCCCTACCCCCACTCCCGCGCCAAGTCCTCTGCAAGCGTGTCCTCCTTTCTCTCGTGCTTTTCGCTGTTTTCCTCTTAACCTTGCCCCCACCCCACAGAGGCCGCATGACTGGTATCCCATTGACTTAGATACTATCAAGCAGCTTCGCAAGGCCGTCAAGGAGGACGGGTTAGGTAGCCCATATGCCTCCCAAATACTGCAGGATCTCGCCATGAACTATTGCATCCCCCAAGACTGGGCCTCGCTTGCCCGTTCAATTTTTAACCCCGGTCAGTTTGTTGACTGGCGTGCTCACTTCCAGGCAGAAGCAGCTCAGCAAAGTGAGCAAGACGCAGCCCTTGGAGTCTATCATCCCCCCGAAGCCTATTTGGGCACTGGAGCGTTTCTAAATGCGTCTGCTTATGTTAATGCCCCTGCTGCCTTCTGGACTGTCCTCAGAGGCATCGCCTTACGCGCGTTTGCCAATTGCTCTGCCTGTCGGCCTAATAAATTTACCAAGCTCTTCCAGGAGCCGAGTAAGCCTTTCGCCACCTTTGTCTCCAGAGTCGAAGAAACCTGCGCCAGGAAGGTAAGTAATCCCCAAGCCCAATATTACATGTGCCCATCCTCAAATCCTGGAAAATCGTGCTGTAATTCCCCCAACGAGTACTACTGTGCATACTGGGGGTGTGAAACATTAGCCACTAATTGGAAGCCTCCTGTTCCTGATCATTACCTTACCCTAAAGTGGGCCCCTACAGAGTGCAAACTCCCTATTGTTAACTGGCTCGGCCAAGAAAGTAAGGGATCCTGCACACATCTTAATCTTACAGTGCAACTCCCCACTGATCCCTCCTGGTTACTCGGTCAAACTTGGGGCTTCAGAATCTATGAGAAAGGAGCCGACCGAGGATCACTTATTCTAATAAAAAAGGAGGCTGTAAGCCAACCATGCCAAAATACTGCTTTAAAAACACCCTCTGGCCTAGGTCCCAACCAAGTCATTAACCCCCTTTTTCCACAGCTCTCCAGCCGCACCTTAGTTCCAACTAAACGTACTTCAACTACATCTCAGACTCCACCACCCCAGCTTCCTCTGCCCCCTTCTCGTTATTCCTCTCCCCTCCTCAGCCTCATCCAAGCCGCCTTTGCCTCAGTGAACTCCTCCAACCCCAATTTTACCTCCTCCTGCTGGCTCTGCCTCTCCACCTCTTCCTCACTGTACGAGCCCGTTGCCTCCAACCTCTCCTTTTCAGAAAGCACAGAAGACAGCCCCTCGGAATGCAGTTGGAATACCTCTGCCGTCCCCCTGACCTTTCATTCAGTCTCCTATACAGGAAAGTGCGTCCGTCCTCGCTCCAGTAACTCTCCCGACCTCACTGCCTGTGCCAGCTACTCATCTCCCAGCAGCTCGGCAAAATTTCTCATTCCTCATAACTCCTCCCAATGGCTCTGCTCCTCTACAGGACTTACCCCCTGTCTCAGCACGAATATCATCAGCGAATATAAAGAAACTTGCCTCCTAATTGTCCTTATCCCTAGGGTCTTATATCATAGCGAAGAAGACTTCTTCCTCCGTCTGGAAAGAACTGCAGCTCCTGCCCTTCTGCAAAAGCGAGAGCCCATCACCGTCCTCACAATTGCCTCCCTCCTAGGTCTTGCCGGCGCTGGCACCGGAATCGCTGCACTAGCCAGTCAAGGCTCCGCCCTAACTCACCTCAGGGCAGCTGTTGACGAGGACATTCGCCACCTACAAAACGCTATTTACCATCTAAAAAATTCTGTCAATTCCCTCTCTGAGGTAGTGCTCCAAAACCACCAAGGTCTTGACCTTCTCCTCCTCAAAGAAGGAGGCCTCTGCGCCGCCCTAGGAGAAGAGTGCTGTGTTTATGCCAATTCCACAGGTCTCGTCGAGGACAGCCTGAAAAGGGTCCGAGAGGGACTTAGAAAAGCGTAAAAGAGATCGTGAAGCCACCAGTTATTGGTCCAGTTTTTTCACTCCCATCCTCCCATACATCCTTCCTTTTCTTGGCCCCCTATTAATAATTATTCTAGCTCTCATCTTAGGACCCTGCATCATACGCAAAATTGTCCAGCTTGTAAGAAAACAAACAGATGCCATTTTTTCCTCGTTCGTGCAAATCCAGTATCAGCGACTCGCCACCTCTGACGCCCCCCACTCCAAGATGACAACCAACCCTCCGCGACCTCAACGCCACCGGTCAACCCGCCGACCGCAAGGCCCTTCTCAATCACCTGAACATCGCTCTCGCCTCGAGTTCCAGCTTCTCTGAACCCCTGAACTTTGAACCCCTGAACTTTAAACCCATGAACTTTAAACCCCTGAACTTTAAACCCATGAACTTTAAACCCCTGAACTTTAAACCCCTCACCTTCTCCCAGCCTGCTGCAGCGGAGCCATTGTCAAGCGCCCGGGCACCACACCAACACTGAGCTCCAGCCTCGCTGAGCCACCGTCAACCCCTTTTTCCCTTCCCTGACCTTCCCCTTCCCTCACCCTTAGCGGACCTCTCCGGTAAAGCCTCTTCCTCTAATTAGAAAAGAAAGGGGAATTGCGGGGACTGAGCTTGTGCCTCGACTTACCAGGCCTGGGCCAGGGGACCTGATCACCCCCTGGGGAGGGTAGTAGGTACGGGCGTGAGTGCCCTCTGCAGCCCCCCCGAGCCTGAGGAGCGAGGTCAAGGCAGCTCCCTTTTCCTCACCCAAAATGCCACTGGCAGGGGAGGCTTGCCGGAGGAAACCGCCTTTCTCCCAACTGCCCTTTCCCCACTACCTTATCTTACCCACTCACTCCCTGGTGCCAAGGCCACTCCTGCCACCGCCAGTGCGCATGCACCGTGGCCAGAACAACCCCCGCCCGCTGCAACGGCTCCTGAATCCTCTCAGAACCAATCCTAGCCCCTCTCCCTTCAATATTGCCATTTTAGGCTACTTCACCTCCTTTCCAGCCCTGCCCCTCTTACCAGCCTATATAACCTGTAATCACCCCTGAATAAATCTCTTTGGCGCATACCCCTACTGGATGAAGAGTGTTTTTGTCCTTATCGCCGCCCTCCTTGCACGCCTCTCGCCGAGGACTCTGGCCAACGTCCTCCGCCTCGCCCTCGCCTCCGGGAAAGAGCCCCCGCCGCCGGTACCCTTTAAGCAGCCCCGAGAGCTGAGGGCTCGGCTACCGGCCGCCACTCCCCCTAGAAGCAGTAAACCCGACCGCACCCCGCCACCACCATTGCAGCTCTGAATTTCAGGGCAGCTTCGAGAAAGTCGGGGGCGGGGGTGATGACCCTGCTTCTTCTAATTATCGTTAGTCGTGAGCTCTTAGAAGCGATGAGGACTTTGTAAAGAGGGAGCGTTGGCCGGAAAGTGAAGGCGCAGGTTGCAGGGAAGTGTTTTGATCCCCAGGCAGCTGGGATTTACTGCTGGCTGCAAGTCTAGAGACACGCACACAAACACGCACACACCCGCACTCCAGGGCAGAGATACTCCGACGCAAGCTGGGCACTCAGATCTCAGCGCACCGCCCCCGCCGAGCTGCTCCCCTGGGGCTCTGGTCCACGACCCAGCTGCTGGGGTGCACGGACCTCTGTAGCCCCGCTTCCCGCTCCCTGGGTCTCCAGAACGCTCGCAGACCAGAAGGCAGCGCACTCAACCCTTGCTGCCACCACCCCAAGGAAGGGCGGCCAGACTTACCCATGGAATCGGGCAGGCACATATCGCTGGACCGCTGCTGAGTCAGGGACTGGTGCATGGTGAAAGCTGTCCGGTTGCCCCAGCCCGTGAAGCTGCTTCACGCGCCCCCGGGTTCAGGGCACCCCGCAGAGCATCCTACTCCGTGGCTACCTCCCTCCGTCCCTCCGAGAGTTGAGCGAGACTGCCTCTGGTAGCGAGCTGCAGCCCAAGTGCCGCCTCTCCCTCCCTTCCCCTCTTCTCCATTCTCCCTCCCTCTTCATCTGCCTCTCTCTGCTTTTGGAGGAAGCAGCATTGGCCGTCCGTGCAGCGTCGTGCGCTTGCGCAACACCCCCGCCTCGTTCCCCCTAGCCGCCCCCCCCCCCATCCTAGTTATTCACCTCCCAGCCTCCCAAGCCAGACAGGGAGCTGTTCTAGCCCCTTGGGGCCAGGGCTGCCCAGAGAAAGCGGGAGGCTTCAGCCTGGGGCAACCGACCTTCTCCGCGGTTGGGAGAGAGGGTCTTGGGTAAGAATCCTGTTCTAGGATTTATGATTGGGGAGGGGGACAGAGTCAGAGGTTCAGAGCTGGGGAACTCACATACACACAATACACGCACACATTTGTGCAGGTCTGGTCTTGGTGCTTCCAGAATGACATAATGGAGCTGGAGATGATCCAGAGAGGGACCACTCTGTAATCAAGGGATTGGGTGGGGGCTGGTGGTGGAGGGGGCTGCTGTATGAAGACGGATTAAACAAGGGTAGACTCTAGTCTGGAAAGATTAAGGCTGGGAAAGGATGTGACCAGAGTGTATAAAATTATGCAAAGATGGAGAGGGAACACAGACTTATTCAACCTATCTGAGAATTCCAGAACCAACCACTTCCTAAGAGCTAGAAGGAGATGCAGATGCATCTAAAGCAAATATGACTCTGCATCAGCATCCCAATTTGTATTTCTCAACGTGCTATTATATCCAGGATCCCATTATCTCATCATAGCAGCTATGTGAGATAGGAAGAGGTGGTCTCAATAATCTGATGAGGAAACTGAAACTCAGAAGGGATGGAAATTTCCTGTGGTCAGTCAGCTAGTAAGTCACAGAGGTGGGATTTGAACCTATATCTGTTGGACTCCCTGTCAGTGCTCTTCCCGTCCATGGTAGCTGAAAAGGAATATTACTCTAAATGGAATTTGTAAACCTAAGGAATTCATTAGCCCCAAGAGGTGCAACAGGGTGAAAACACAAGTGGCTTTGTAAAGAGTGAAGATAAAGTCACTCTGTGGATTGCTAAGGGAAACTGGGAATGAGGTGGGAATGCCCCTGATCTTGAAAGACAGCCAAGTCCTTCCCCTGTCCATCCTTCCATACCTCCCAGAAGCTTCAAGGATATTGGGCTAGAAGCATCATGTTGTTGGCCTGGAAGAGTGGTTCTGATATCCTTAGAACAGCTGCAGAACAGGAAGAGGCCTCCTTGGAGTTCTCCAGGACTACTGCTTGGTGGCCAGGAGAGGTGGAAGATGAGGAAGGGGATAGGTGTGTGCTCCAACTCCTTCTGGAAACTGCCCTGTGGGCCTGGAATTCTAGGGAATTTATCTGTTTGGAGGTGTCCATTCTGTCCCAATGAGGAGCTCTCAGGTTCTGCTTGCCAGAGCTCCTTCCAAACAGCTTGCCCTGATGACTGCTGCAACTCTTTCTCCACGGCCGTCCTGCCCACCCTGCCCCCCCCCGAAACAAAACAAAATAAAACACCAAAGCAAGTCACATGTAAAACTCTCCTGAGAGTCTGTGGGATGAAGGAGAGTTTCTGGTTCCTTCCAGATCTGATGTGCTAATCTGCTCTGAGGCTCTGTTTCTTTATCCAGGAAATGGAACTGAGGCCCTTTTCCTTTGCCCTTCTTCCAAAGGAAGAAAAGATGCTTCCTTTTGAAGGCCAAAATATAAGCCTTTTGTAAAGAACTTGGGCATCCCAGGGGCCAGACTGAATGCTGTGTCAGGTATTATTAGCAGCCCTACACTATAGCTGTGATTTGGGGAATCTGTGACATACATCCTAGATAAAGACAAGATGCCCACTGTGGTAGAGGTGTGTGTCCGAAGCATGCTTGGCTTATTTGTCAGCTCCCCAAAGCAGGGTGAATTCCCATATATGCACTCTTGCAATGTTCCTCTTTGGGTTATGTTTGCCTATCTCTTTTTCCTCTCACTCTAAATATCTCATACATTTAATCTGAAGAACTCCTGCATTCAGCAACAATTTCTCAGGAGTGCCTCACAATTAACTAATTTTGTTTCTGTGAAAGTAGCCTAGAAGAAAAATGGTTTTATACAGGCTAGAAAAGACTGCTTAACACTTTCTTTAGAGATGCTGGCTCCCCTAATGCAACCATACAGCTAGATACCTAGAAAAGCCAAATAGAAACTTCCATGCTGTTTTCGATGGAGAGAATGAGGCCTTTTCACCTTAAAGAGAAACACACAACCCATCAACTGACACAGAGGACACAGGTAATTTGACCTGTATAATCAAAGCCACAAACCAGTGATGTGCCCCATTGGGAATGAGCCTTGCTTTATGCAACATCTGTATTCCTAAATCCTGCATGTAATTGAACCCTATTTAAAAAAAATACTAGAGGAGCTGGTGATTTAAAGGAACTGCATACTGTATATTTCCTTTATACCATGTCTCAGAGTGCCTTATGAGACTCAGAGCGCAGCAGGTTCTCAGTCAAGTTAAAAATGACTTTGAGATCAGTAGGAGTAACAATAGCAGCAGCTGCAGCAGCTCAGAGAGAGAACTAGGAAAATAACCCTATATTTGAACCAAGTCCAGCACATAGCCCCCTTTTGCTCCAAAAGGAAATTTATTTTAAATCAGAATGAGCTGGGCAATCCAAAAGAAAGAGGCAATTTTTCATGAGCTCCATTTTGATTTTCATGTCAAAACACATGTGGATTTTAAACATAAATAAGCTGATAATAAAATTTACCAGTAGCAAGCCACCTGGATGAAGTAATTAGTCTTTCATGCAAGTGAAGGCTATGATAAAACTGCTTGGTTACCTTCTGATCAAAAAGAAATTATTAAAATGGCATAAAATAAATCCTTTTCATCGCAAGCTTAATCAAGCATGCAATATTGTTCTAGGTTGCAAATTTATAGCATTAGGAAACATTTGCCAATGTAATTGCAGTCTCCTTCTCTCTATCTTCTTCAAACCAGTGTTGAAAGCCTTCCCCAGAAGCCTTCAGAGCACTAGAAAAATACCAGATGGTGTGCTGTCTCTAACACATTCACCCTGGGAATAGCCATAGTGCTCAATCATCTCCTTATTTTGATGTTTGGTTTGACTAGTTAAATTACCATAATGCCTTCCTGATTTCAAATTTGGGTGTGTGAGGTAGAGGGATCATGTCTACACATATACATATATGTACATGTATACATGCATATTTAAAATGGTGGCCACACAAGTATTCACAAATGTACACACACATGCACATCCCAGTCATTCTCTCTTCATCCTGGTTATCACTACCCACCTCTCAGCCCTTAGACTTAAGCTGCCCAAGGGTAGAGAAGAGTTTCAGAATAATGGAGCAGCTCAAAGAGTCCAAACATGCCTAATTGAGGTTGGAGTTGTGCACACGAAACTTCTTTAGGTCAAAACCTAGTACCCAATGCTTATACCACAAATGACTGAATCTTGATTGAGAGAACCATTGTTGAGGGTGGTGTTTTTCCTAGCTGGTCACTTTCTTTGGGTAACAGGGAAATCTCTGCAGCACCAGGGAACAACACTGGCACTGTCCTTACTTTGTTATTGTTTTCTTCCTATTTTGTGATCTGCTTTAGTTATCAAACACTATATAATAAGTGTTTTCCAATACCAATAAGAACTCTTTTGTGAGCATAATTTTCAATGTTGGAGCATCACTTATTTATTTACTGTTTCCCTGTGTTTTTTAATATTTTAGAGTTTTCTCATTTTTCAACATTATAAATAACACAATGAATGAAATCTTTGCATCTTTATTACCATAGGATTCAATACTATAGTGGAATTATTGGTTCAAAAGGTCCAAATACATATATTTTAAATTTTAAAGTGTTATTAACATACCTACAGTAAAGTGCACATCTTAATTCATTTTGATGAATTTTTACATATAAACCCTTATAACCACACCCAGATCAAGATATCGAACATTTCCAACATCCCATGGTGTTAAATCCCCTCCTCAGTCAAAAACCACTCTAGAGGTAACGACTATTCTGATTTTTATCATCAAGTCCAAATATTTTAAGGCTCTGAATACATGTCACCAAATTGCCCTCCAAAATATTTACAGCAAACTATGTTCCATGAAAGTATCTGACTTCCCACACCCTCTTGGGTTTACTTTGGAAAGAAGACATTTTAGCACTTAAGACATCTAGTTACAAGCAGCAACAGGAAAGGCCAATCAAGAAGCCAGATTGCAGTTCAGGTGGGCACAAGGCATCCAGTGGGAACAATAGATCTAGGAGCTGAAGGCTGAGGGCAGTCCCAGCAGGCAGAGTCTGTTTCACAGTCCACATGCACCTTAGAAACCTCCAACAGCTCAGTTGTCTTTATTATTGTAGGCATGACTGTTCTCTATTTCACATACCCAAAGTCGTCTTTATATTTAGCTTTCAAAATTTCTATAATGACCATGAAGTTGTGCCTGGTATATAATAGGCATTTAATAAATACTTGTTGAATATATGGCACCTTTAATGTATTGCTTTTTCTGCTTACAGAAATAAAATATGACTATAAAAATTCCCCAAACTGCAGCAGTGCACAATGCAGCAAGTTACCTTCCTCACCCTCAATTCTACTCTCCAGAATAACAACAATTTACAGTTTGGAGTGCATTTTTCCAGGTTTTTCTCCATGCATACTTTTACTTTGTTTGTTTCAAAAGTTAAATACTCCTTTTTTAAAAAGTGAACATTTTAATAATAAAATAATAAATATTTTTATTAAGCAATGTAAGTTGCATTCATTAGCTTTCAAAAATGCCACACAAAAGTCCATCTGCAATGAATCAAACCCAACATTAGTTCATTCTTGTATGATATACATTAGGGCAAAAATTCCCTCCAATTTATATTATACCTATTTAGCTCTTATGGGCAGGAAATGTAAATTACATCTCATTTCTAATCACTAATGTGTGATTGGGAGCATCAGGAAAGTTATATGAAAATGAATATAAAGAAATGACTCAGATTTCACAGTATATTTTTTGGAAACAAAACAAATACATCAAATAATGAGTATACATACTTGCACTAAATTCTTGATATGAAATTTCTGAAGAATAAATTTATTTCCTACTACAGAAAGGAGGTAGTTTTATTTTAAGATCAAAGTCTTTTTTGTTTTTCACATAATGTCACATTTTGCTAATTTGAAGGCATAAAAAGCAATAGAGAACAATAATGCATACAACAATTAATACACTAAAGAAATCCTGATATGCAAAAAGGCTAGATAATGCTTTTGGGAATTTTAGAATAAATTTAGCAGAGGCTAATAATCACAAAATCTTGAGGTTAGAGTGATACCGGTTAATGAATAAATACAATTAACATATTTATAAAGGACATATTTTATTGAAGGATGACATCCATACAAAAATATGCACCATATATATTATGTTTTAATCAGGAGAAAAAAGCAGGGAATGAGAATGAATGGCCTTGAGCCCACAGGAACTGAATTGGGGAATCACTTGCTGGGTCTCACTCTGGATGCCCTGGTTTACTTGCCAGAGAAGGGGGTTAGTTGGGGTTGTAGATTATTCAGTTAAGCTGTAACTGCCTGTTTCCTTCCTCTAATTAATTACAGAGATCAGTACATTCTTTCCCTTTATTCCTGTCAAAAACCATTCATTTAAACACTTAATTAGATGTAGCATTGTTATGGGCGGGGCTATGTATGTCTAACTGCTTGGTTCAGGTTTAGATTGGAGAGGATTCCTGTATTCAGTAGTTTCTGGTAATCAACAAATTTGATACCAGTTCAAACTGCTCCACAGAGCCTTTAAAAATGTTTACACCCTGAGTCCCTGTAATTCCATTTCTGTGCTAAGGAAAGAGAAATCCAGACTAAGATTTATATGCAAGGATGTCCATGGCAACATTATTTATGATAAGGAAAAAAAATGGAAAAATTGAAAGTCCTAAAATTAGGGGAATGATCAACTACATGAGAGCATACATTATATAGCCAATAAAACCGTGTTTTCAAATATTTAAGGACATGGAAAAATACATAATATTGAGTGAAAAAGTAGACTCAGAACTGTATGTATTGTTTAATCACAACTTTGTTTAAAATTGCAAAAATATGCAGAGAAAAATGACTAGAGGAAAACCCATAAAAATATCACTGTGATTATCTCTGAGTACAGAATTACAAGTGATTACTTATTTCTTTTTTTTTTTATCATCATTTTATTGAGATATATTCACATACCACGCAGTCATACAAAACAAATTGTACTTTCGATTGTTTACAGTACCATTACATAGTTGTACATTCATCACCTAAATCAATCCCTGACACCTTCATTAGCACACACACAAAAATAACAAGAATAATAATTAGAGTGAAAAAGAGCAATTGAAGTAAAAAAGAACACTGGGTACCTTTGTCTGTTTGTTTGCTTCCCCTACTTTTCTACACATCCATCCATAAACTAGACAAAGTGGAGTTTGGTCCTTATGGCATTCCCAATCCCACTGTCACCCCTCATAAGCTACATTTTTATACAACTGTCTTCGAGATTCATGGGTTCTGGGTTGTAGTTTAATAGTTTCAGGTATCCACCACCAGCTACCCCAATTCTTTAGCACCTAAAAAAGGTTGTCTAAAGTGTGCGTAAGAGTGCCCACCAGAGTGATCTCTCGGCTCGTTTTGGAATCTCTCTGCCACTGAAGCTTATTTCATTTCCTTTCACATCCCGCTTTTGGTCAAGAAGATGTTCTCCATCCCACGATGCCGGGTCTACATTCCTCCCCGGGAGTCATATTCCACGTTGCCAGGGAGATTCACTTCCCTGGGTGTCTGATCCCACGTAGGGGGGAGGGCAGTGATTTCACCTTTCAAGTTGGCTTAGCCAGAGAGAGAGGGCCACATCTGAGCAACAAAGAGGCATTCAGGAGGAGACTCTTAGGCACAAATACAGGGAGGCCTAGCCTCTCCTTTGCAGCAACCGTCTTCCCAAGGGTAAAACTTATGGTAGAGGGCTCAACCCATCAAACCACCAGTCCCCTATGTCTGTGGTCATGTTAGCAACCATGGAGGTGGGGTAGGCGAATACCCCTGCATTCTCCACAGGCTCCTCAAGGGGGCACTACATCTTTTTTTTTTTTTTCCTTGTTTGTCTTTTTTCTTTTTTTTTTTTTTAACTTTCCCTTCTTTTTTAAATCAACTGTATGAAAAAAAAAAGTTAAAAAGAAAACAAACATACAATAAAAGAACATTTCAAAGAGACCATAACAAGGGAGTAAGAAAAAGACAACTAACCTAAGATAACTGCTTAACTTCCAACATGTTCCTACTTTACCCCAAGAAAGTTACATAATATAGCAACATTTCTGTGAACTTGTTCCTACTACATCCATCAGAAATTAACAGACCATAGTCATTTCTGGGCATCCCCAGAACGTTAAATAGCTTATCTGTTCTTCTTGGATTATTGTTCCCCCTTCCTTAATTGCTCTCTACTGCTAGTTCCCCTACATTCTACATTATAAACCATTTGTTTTACATTTTTCAAAGTTCACATTAGTGGTAGCATATAATATTTCTCTTTTTGTGCCTGGCTTATTTCGCTCAGCATTATGTCTTCAAGGTTCATCCATGTTGTCATATGTTTCACCAGATCGTTCCTTCTTACTGCCGCGTAGTATTCCATCGTGTGTATATACCACATTTTATTTATCCACTCATCTGTTGAAGGACATTTGGGTTGTTTCCATCTCTTGGCAATTGTGAATAATGCTGCTATGAACATTGGCGTGCAGATATCTGTTCGTGTCACTGCTTTCCGATCTTCCGGGTATATACCGAGAAGTGCAATCGCTGGATCGAATGGTAGCTCTATATCTAGTTTTCTAAGGAACTGCCAGACTGACTTCCAGAGTGGCTGAACCATTATACAGTCCCACCAACAATGAATAAGAGTTCCAATTTCTCCACATCCCCTCCAGCATTTGTAGTTTCCTGTTTGTTTAATGGCAGCCATTCTAACCGGTGTTAGATGGTATCTCATTGTGGTCTTAATTTGCATCTCTCTAATAGCTAGTGAAGCTGAACATTTTTTCATGTGTTTCTTGGCCATTTGTATTTCCTCTTCAGAGAACTGTCTTTTCATATCTTTTGCCCATTTTATAATTGGGCTGTCTGTACTATTGTCATTGAGTTGTAGGATTTCTTTGTATATGCAAGATATCAGTCTTTTGTCAGATACATGGTTTCCAAAAATTTTTTCCCATTGAGTTGGCTGCCTCCTTACCTTTTTGAGAAATTCCTTTGAGGTGCAGAAACTTCTAAGCTTGAGGAGTTCCCATTTATCTATTTTCTCTTTTGTTGCTTGTGCTTTGGGTGTAAAGTCTAGGAAGTGGCCTCCTAATACAAGGTCTTGAAGATGTTTTCCTACATTATCTTCTAGGAGTTTTATGGTACTTTCTTTTCTATTGAGATCTTTGGTCCATTTTGAGTTAATTTTTGTGTAGGGGGTGAGGTAGGGGTCCTCTTTCATTCTTTTGGATATGGATATCCAACTCTCCCAGCCCCATTTGTTGAAAAGACCATTATGGCTCAGTTCGGTGACTTTGGGGGCCTTATCAAAGATCAGTCGGCCATAGATCTGAGGGTCTATCTCTGAATTCTCAATTCGATTCCATTGATCTATATGTCTATCTTTGTGCCAGTACCATGCTGTTTTGGCAACTGTGGCTTTATAATAAGCTTCAAAGTCAGGGAGTGTAAGTCCTCCCACTTGGTTTTTCTTTTTTAGAGTGTCTTTAGCAATTCAAGGCATCTTCCCTTTCCAAATAAATTTGATAACTAGCTTTTCCAAGTCTGCAAAGTAGGTTGTTGGAATTTTGATTGGGATTGCATTGAATCTGTAGATGAGTTTGGGTAGAATTGACATCTTAATGACATTTACCCTTCCTATCCATGAACATGGAATATTTTTCCATCTTTTAAGGTCCCCTTCTATTTCTTTTAGTAGAGTTATGTAGTTTTCTTTGTATAGGTCTTTTACATCTTTGGTTAAGTTTACTCCTAGGTACTTGATTTTTTTAGTTGCTATTGAAAATGGTATCTTTTTCTTGAGTGTCTCTTCAGTTTGTTCATTTCTAGCATATAGAAACATTACTGACTTATGTGCATTAATCTTGTATCCCGCTACTTTGCTAAATTTGTTTATTAGCTCTAGTAGCTGTATCGTCGATTTCTCAGGGTTTTCTAGATATAAGATCATATCATCTGCAAACAATGACAGTTTTACTTCTTCTTTTCCAATTTGGATGCCTTTTATTTCTTTGTCTTGCCGGATTGCCCTGGCTAGCACTTCCAGCACAATGTTGAATAACAGTGGTGACAGCGGGCATCCTTGTCTTGTTCCTGATCTTAGAGGGAAGGCTTTCAGTCTCTCACCATTGAGTACTATGCTGGCTGTGGGTTTTTCATATATGCTCTTTATCATGTTGAGGAAGTTTCCATCAATTCCTACCTTTTGAAGTGTTTTTATCAAAAAGGGATGTTGGATTTTGTCAAATGCTTTTTCAGCATCTATTGAGATGATCAATTGATTTTTCCCTTTCGAGTTTTTAATGTGTTGTAATACGTTGATTGTTTTTCTTATGTTGAACCATCCTTGCATGCCTGGAATGAACCCCACTTGGTCATGGTGTATGATTTTTTTAATGTGTCTTTGGATTCGATTTGCAAGTATTTTGTTGAGGATTTTTGCATCTATATTCATTAGGGAGATTGCCCGGTAGTTTTCCTTTTTTGTAGCATCTTTGCCTGGTTTTGGTATTAGATTGATGTTAGCTTCATAAAATGAGTTAGGTAGTGCTCCATTTTTTTCAATGTTTTGAAAGAGTTTGAGTAAGATTGGTGTCACTTCTTTCTGGAAAGTTTGGTAGAATTCCCCTGTGAAGCCATCTGGCCCTGGGCATTTATTTGTGGGAAGATTTTTGATGACTGATTGGATCTCTTTGCTTGTGATGGGTTGGTTGAGGTCTTCTATTTGTTCTCTGGTCAGTCTAGGTTGTTCATATGTTTCCAGGAAATTGTCCATTTCTTCTACATTATCCAGTTTGTTGCCATACAGTTGTTCATAATATCCTCTTATAATTTTTTTAATTTCTTCAGGATCTGCAGTTATGTCACCTTTTTCATTCATTATTTTGTTTATATGGGTTTTCTCTCTTTTTGATTTTGTCAGTCTAGCTAGGGGCTTGTCAATCTTGTTGATCTTCTCAAATAACCAACTTTTGGTGATATTTATCCTTTCTATTGTTTTTTTGTTCTCTATGTCATTTATTTCTGCTTTAATCCTTGTTATTTCTTTTCTTGTAGTTGGTTTAGGATTGGTTTGCTGTTGATTTTCTAGCTTCTTCAGTTGATCCATTAGTTCTTTGATTTTGGCTCTTTCTTCCTTTTTAATATATGCGTTTAGTGCTATAAATTTCCCCCTTAGCACTGCTTTTGCTGCATCCCATAGGTTTTGGTATGTTGTGTTCTCATTTTCATTCGTCTCTATATATTTAGCAATTTCTCTTGCTATTTCTTCTTTAACCCACTGATTGTTTAGGAGTGTGTTGTTTAACCTCCAGGTATTTGTGAATTTTCTAAGTCTCTGATGGTTATTGACTTCTAATTGTATTCCATTGTGGTCAGAGAATGTGCTTTGAATAATTTCAATCTTTTTAAATTATTGAGGCTTGTTTATGTCCCAGCATATGATCTATTCTGGAGAAAGTTCCGTGAGCACTAGAAAAGTATGTGTATCCTGGTGAATTGGGATGTAATGTCCTGTAGATGTCTGTTAAATCTAATTCATTTATCAGATTGTTTAGGTTTTCAATTTCCTTATTGGTCTTCTGTCTGGTTGATCTATCTATAGGAGAGAGTGATGTGTTGAAGTCTCCCACAATTATTGTGGAAACATCAATTGCTTCCTTTAGTTTTGCCAATGTTTCTCTCATGTATTTTGTGGCACCTTGATTGGGTGCATAGACATTAACGATTGTTATTTCTTCTTGCTGAATTGCCCCTTTTATTAGTATGTAGTGGCCTTCTTTGTCTCTCAAAACATCCCTGCATTTGAAGTCTATTTTATCTGAGATTAATATTGCTACACCTGCTTTCTTTTGGCTGTAGCTTGCATGAAGTATTTTTTTCCATCCTTTCACTTTCAGTTTCTTTGTGTCCCTGTGTCTAAGATGAGTCTCTTGTATGCAACATATTGATGGTTCATTTTTTTTGATCCATTCTGCGAATCTATATCTTTTAATTGGGGAGTTTAATCCATTTACATTCAACGTTAAAACTGTGAAGGCATTTCTTGAATCGGCCATCTTATCCTTTGGTTTATGTTTGCCATATTTTTCCCTCTCTCTATTAATATCCTTTATTGTACCCATACCGAATCTCTTTAGTACTGAACCTTTCTCCAAGTCTCTCTGTCCTGTCTTTGTTTCTCTGTCTGTAGGGCTCCCTTTAGTATCTCCAGTAGGGCAGGTCTCTTGTTAGCAAATTCTCTCAGCATTTCTTTGTCTGTGAAAAATTTAAGCTCTCCCTCAAATTGAAGGAGAGCTTTGCTGGATAAAGTATTCTTGGCTGGAAATTCCTCTCACTCAGAATTTTAAATATATCGTGCCACTGCCTTCTTGCCTCCATGGTGGCTGCTGAGTAGTCACTACTTAGTCTTATGCTGTTTCCTTTGTATGTGGTGAATTGCTTTTCTCTTGCTGCTTTCAGAACTTGCTCCTTCTCTTCTATGTTTGACAGTGTGATCAGTATATGTCTCGGAGTGGGTTTTTTTGGATTTATTCTATTTGGAGTTCGCTGAGCATTTATGATTTGTGTATTTATGTTGTTTAGAATATTTGGGAAGTTTTCCCCAACAATTTCTTTGAATACTCTTCCTAGACCTTTACCCTTTTCTTCCCCTTCTGGGACACCAATGAGTCTTATATTTGGACGTTTCATATTATCTATCATATCCCTGAGGTCCATTTTGAGTTTTTCAATTTTTTTCCCCATTCTTTCTTTTATGCTTTCATTTTCCATTCTGTCATCTTCCAGGTCACTGATTCGTTGTTCAACTCCCTCTAGTCTTGTACTATGAGTGTCCAGAATCTTTTTAATTTGGTCAACAGTTTCTTTAATTTCCATAAGATCATCCATTTTTTTATTTAGTCTTGCAATGTCTTCTTTATGCTCTTCTAGGGTCTTCTTGATTTCCTTCATATCCCGTACTATGGTCTCATTGTTCATCTTTAGTTCTTTGAGTAGCTGCTCTTGGTGCTGTGTCTCTTCTGATCTTTTGATTTGGGTGCTTGGGCTTGGGTTATCCATATCGTCTGGTTTTTTCATATGCTTTATAATTTTCTGTTGTTTTTGGCCTCGTGGCATTTGCTGAACTTGATAGGGTTCTTTTAGGGTTTGTAGACCAGTTGAAGTCCTTATCTCTAATTTATCAGATCTACAGCTTCGTGGAGTACACTTTCTCTAACTAACCAGCAGGTGGCGTCCACGAGCCACCTGTTCTCCACAAGCCAGATCTCCCCTGCTTAGCCTTTTTGGTGAGTGGGGGAGTGAGTCTTGTGGGGCCCAATTGGTGTACCAAGCTTGGGTGTGTAGTTGGTGTTGCCTGCCCTGTATGTGGGGCGTGTTTCTGGGCAGTCGGGGAGGGGGGGGTGGCCCTAACAATCAAATCTCCCTGATGATCCTAGAGTTTTAAAGCTGCTGCAATAGTCTAATCCTTCAGTTCAGTCCTGCCACAGTTTGTCTCTGCCACTGACCCACAAGTCTTTGGTATTGGCGTATGGCTCCTGAGACTTGCAAGTGGTCCCCTCTACCAGGCTGTGCACCCCGGGTCCTCTGTTGAGGGATGACTGTGCTATGTCACAGGTGAGTGCCGTCCCGCCAGGGCAGTTCTGGGCTGCTGGGCTGTGTTGGGAGGCTCCCAGTCTGCTCAAATGATGGCTGAATGGGGCTCTGTTAATTCACACTGCTCCCCCTTCCCAGCTCTGGGACATTCAGCTGAGGTTGCAGGGAAGGCTAATGTCCACGCCCAGTTTTGTGGTGTGTGCCTGTTATTTGAAGCACTTCCGTCACACTGGGTTGTCTGGGGCAGCTCTGGGCTATGGGGCTGGCGATGGGCAGGAGTGTTTCCTGTCCACCAGGATGGTGGCTGTGAGCGGACATCCCCCTTTTCTTGGGAAGTTGTGTTGTTTAGTGAATTTTCTCAGCCACTGGATTATTGCCTTTTGTCTCAGAGCTCTCTTAGTTCTGCTCTTGACTTGACGTGCCCAAATTTCAATTCTTTGAAGCTTTCTGTATTGAGCTTCTTAGAGTAATTGTTTTAGAAAAAGCAAAAAGGATTTAAAAAAAAAAAAAAAAAAAAAAAAAAAAACGGCCCTCCTCAGAGATCTAATGGGTTATTGAAATGCTAATAGACAAAGCAACCAGGGCCATGAAGGAAAGGTGCACAGGGCAGAGAGATCAGCTTTGCTTCGGGATTTGCATATGCGCCTCAAGGCCTGATCTCCGCCCTTCCCCTTTCTGTGTTCACCAGAACTCCAAAAATCCTCTGCTTTTATTTTGGAGTTTTTCGTGTTGTTTTTTTTTCTATGCCTGTCTCCTCTCTGCTGGGCTGGCTGCTCTCAGAGTCTCTGGTGTCTGGTCTCAGTCTATCTATGGTTGGAGTTTGAATCAGTAGAATGAGTTTCCGATAAGAGCAGCCACTGCAGTTCTCCCTTCTCCTTCCCGGAGCTGACAGCCCCTCCTCCCCCGGGACTGAGCCTGGCAGGGAGGGGCGCGGGTCCCCTGGCCGCAAAAACTTACAGATTTCGCTGATCTCAGCAGTTCCACGTTTTCATGAGTGTTGTATGAATATGCCCAAAGACAGATTGCTCTGTGGTGTCCAGTCCACGCAGTTCCTGGCTTTTTACCTACTTTCCTGGAGGAGTAACTCGTATATGTCCTTACTTATTTCTTTTTATATTTTTCTGTATCTTTGAAATATATTCAGTAGCAGGTATTATTTTATAAATTAGCAAAAAATATCCTACAAATTCTATTTTATAAAGGAATCCAATAAATAGGTAAATGCTTCAGAAATTGCACTCTGTCCTTCCTGCAGCCTGTGTCATATGGGTTGGCTCAACACTCACTTACTTTGGTTCTCTCTCTGTCTCTCTCTCTCTCTCTCTCTCTCTCTCTCTCTCTCACACACACACACACACACACACACACACACACACACACATAAAGGAAAGGCTCCACTTTCAGTCTTCATTGCCTGAGTGTGAGTTTCAGGCAATGTATCATCTCTCTCAAGGGAAATTGTAGTTTTCTTTTGTTGTGTGATTGAAGGCCTGTGGTGCTGCCAGGTAGGCAAGTACTGTTTCAGGTCAGGCTTTCTATGTCCCTGAAATTACACCAGTAGGGGGCTATCTACTCTGTGGATTGCCTGGAGGAAAAGAGCTTTCTGGGAAACTGACCTGTCTGGAAAGATAAAAGGAATTTCTCCTTGGGAGAGCGGAAGAAGAAATTTGGGAGGAAAACAGAATAGTGGAGGGATAAAATTAGCAACTTTGTGTATTAGAGAAGATTTCTTTGTTGAGGTTGTATTTTGGTGTGTTACTGTTTAAAAGAAACACAGCATTGTAGTTCAATCGGACCTGAAAGAAGTTCTATTGAAGCTGAAATGCACCTAAATCCATGCCTACCTCTTGGTTCTACTCAGAAACAAGAATCCGCTGCAGTGAGGAGGGATTGTTCAATAAAGGCTGCCATCCTTTAACAAGCAGCCAGCACCAAAAAAGTGAAGTATACATATAAAATTCAAGCAATACAGAGGTGTATAAATGAAAAAGTGAAAGTCTCCCCCACCCAAGTTCACTTTTCAGAGGTAAGCTCTATTAAAACACTGGTGTATGTTTTCCTAGACTTTTTCTATGCATCTACACAGAGAGACATACACAGATAGTGAGTGAACAAAAATGGAACCAACTATAAATATTATTCTTTGGCTTGTTATTTTTTTTTTAACCCAATACTATTTCACAGATATACTTCCATGTCAGTATGTATAGGTTTACCTCATTTTTTTAGCTGCTGCATAACATTCCATTGTGTGTTTCAGACTTACTTAAACAGCCTTCCATGGTTGGATGTTGAATTAGTTCCAGTTTTCCATAGTTCCAAATGATGCTGCACTGAACACCCCTGTATATATACCATGGAATCAATTTAAGGGAAAATCTTCTTTCCATCAGTTGTGCATTACCTAACCATTTGCAATTAGTTTTCCAGGCTCTGGAGAAGAGTTTTTAATGGCTATGCCAAATGTTTTGTAGCATCCTTTCCAATTAAATTGCCATCTACTACATACTGCATTTTAAATTACATTATGATTTAAGGACAGGGCACTGTCTTGCATTATTGATACAGTGTTATAATGTTCTATCTTAATACTAATGCCCTGGACTTGATGGGGACCGCCAGGAGAGATTGTGTGGCCATAGGCTGCTGGTACATATCATCAAGGGCAACCCAACCAAGAATAATGCAAATCTGTGACCTTCCCACCACTTCTGGCAGCAAGGCCCAACTAGAGATAAGGCACTTTATTTGCCCCCTACTGGTTTGTGGAAAGGAAGACTGGGGAACATATACTAATATCTGATTTGGTGAAGAAGACCAGGCTGCTTTCAGCCCCTCTCCCCCATCTTCCTCCCCTTACCCAGGTGCTCATTGTCCCCATGATGTCCTCTGGCTGCTTTCAGGCTTTGACACTCTACTTGAATCTGACCTCTCTAGTCAGTGACTGAGCCCTCATTGTCTTTCCTTAGAACTCTAAGTTGCCAGTAATCATTTGTGTTAGCATGGCAGAAAGCTTAGGGCTTGGCATCAAGAGATCATTTTCTAGCCCTAGACCCTTGACCAAATCAATTAATCTCTTTGAGTCTCCATTTTGGCATCTGTAAAATGAGGATTATAATAATATCTACTTCACAGGGTTGCTGTAAAGATGAAACATGATAACATATGGGAAAATACATTGGGAGCAAGGAAAAGCACTCTTGAATTGTAAGATGCCATTATTATTTATGGGCTCGCTCTTCCAGATAAACTAGTTTTACTTTATTTTGTTTAAACAGAGGATTTCTGGAGACAAGTGTTTTAACTGAGAGGAGTCCTTATTATGGTGGAAATTTCTGGCAGTTGGGCAGGCCAGTGGGGAAACTATTTTGAAATATTGAAACCCTTCCAGACCTTCAAATCTACACATGTAGGGGGTTGATGTCACCATCAAGACAGAAGGCTGACCAGAGTCCCCTGGGCAAAAATGTCAGAAAGGTCTGTTACTCTTTGCTGTATTCAGGGCAGACAAAGACCAGTTAGAAGGGAATGAAGACAGTGTGTATTTCTTGGGCTGGCCCGAGGAACTGTCCTCCCTAAGGAGATGTGTTCTAGCAACTGTTTGGTGTACTTTTAAAGGTCAGAGAGGCTTTGGCTCTATAGGATAGAGTGGCTGTGACCCCTGATCAATGTCTGTGCAGTACTTTCCAGAATGAAATTTCATCAGTACAATGATTGTAGCAAGCAGCTGCCTGGAGGAAAATGATCCTGTTCTAATGGTGGCTTGTTTGATGTGTTGGCATTGTAGTGGGGCACATACTGTTATTAGTGCAGCCTAGGGGGCCCCAACTAGGAGACTGGATCATCTACTAAGGAAATGCAGCAAAAGGCAGCAGCCCCTCCCTGGCTCTATGTAGGATCATCACTGTCAGATTGTCAGCTCCTCCACACTCCAAGGACGTTTACTGTCAGCCTCTTTCCCACCTCAAGGGTCTTCTCTGTCAGCTCCTTTAACCCCCCTCCTATTGTTATCCATTCCCTTGTTCCCCTCAGATCCATCACTCTTAGTGCCTTGTCCCCTTCAAGGCCTTCATGACAGCGTCCTCCCTGTTCTAGTTTGCTAATGCTGCAGAATGCAAAACACCAGAGATGGATAAGCTTTTATAAAACGGGGGTTTATTTCACTACACAGTTACAGTCTTAAGGCCACAAAGCATCCAAAACAACACATCAGCAACTGGGCACCTTCACCAGAGGATGGCCAATGGCGTCCGGAAAACCTCTGTTAGCTGGGAAGGCAGCTGGCATCTGCTCCAAAGCTCTAGCCTCAAAATGGCTTTCTCCCAGGATGTTCCTCTCTAGCAAGCTTGCTCCTCTTCAAAACATCACTCCCAGCTGCACTCCATTTCCTCTCTGTGAGTCAGCTCATTTATATAGCTCCACTGATCAAGGCCCACCCTGAATGGGTGGGGCCATGCCTCCATGGGAATATCTCATCAGAATCATTACACATAGCTGGGTGGGACACATTCCAAGCAAATTCAACCAGCACCAAAAACATCTGCCCCACACAAGTCCACAAAGATAATGGCATTTGGGGGACACAATACATTCAAACCGGCACATTCTACGCCCTGGACCCCAAAATGACATTATCCTTCCATATACAAAATACATCCATCCCACAACAACATCACAAAAACTCAAATCATTTCAGTAACAAAAGTTAAGCACAAAATCCCATCAAAATCAATTTAGGAGTGGTCAGTCCCAAGGCACAATCTTTCTTTAGCTGTGGATCTGTGAACTTAGAACAAGTTATGTGCTCCCAATATACAAAGGACAGACATTCATAGGATAAACATTTCCATTGCCATAAGGAGAAACAGTAAGGAAAACAGGGTTAACAGGAGCAAAACAGTTCCTAAAACCCACAGGACAAACTCCATTAGATTTCAAAGTCCAAGAGTCATTAACAGAACAATGTTGCATCCTTGGGGCTTGAGAGAGTGGGAGCCTAACCCTTCCCAAGGGCCTTTTTGGCAGCTGTTTCCTCTCCAAATGCTTGCGTGAGTGCTCCAACATATCCACACATTGGGGAGACCACCTTCTCGGCCCCACCCTCCTCAAACATCGGGGCAGCTCCCGGATTCCCTTCCATCTCTGGGGCACACACTCAACCCCTTCAGAACAGTGTGGTGGCAGCCAGGCTCTCCCCAATTCCCTAGGAATGTGCTCCACCCTCTTTGGGACCTCAGATGGCAAAACTCTTCCAGAGCATTGAGCCGGAAAGCCTGCCCTCAACCTCCAAGTCAATCTCACCCTTTCCATGCATGTGGGCTGCTCCGCTCTCCCAGCCCGAGACCTCCTGACTCCAGACCTCAACCTCCATGACTCTGTCTTTGAAGAGATTTATCCTTTAATTTTTTCCTTGTCTGTCTCCTCCAGTCCAGACCGGCAATGGCTCTGTCTATAAAGATCTCTCAAAAATTCTGTTGGCTTTGCATGAAGCACACAGGGGTAAAAGCCAACAGACTTTCCACAAATCCTTTCTGGATAATTCCATCTCCAATCTTGGCTTGTACTGAAATGGCGGCTGGGTTCCATGTTTGGTTATATCCTCACACTGGGCTGTAGCTTCAGGGATTCCACCCCCTGGAAGCTCGCAATTTTCCAAGCGATCAGCTTCTGGTCTCTTTGAGCCCAAGAGTTCAGTTCTAAGTTTATCTCTCTCTGCTTGCATTTTACTATAAGCTGCAAGGAGAAGCCAGGGTATCTCCTCCACATGTAGTCTGGAGATCTCCTCAGCTAAGTATTCCAGGTTGTTACTTTTACATTCTTCCTTCAGTCTGACACCAGGACTCAATTTTGCCAAATTCTCTCCCACTTTAAAACAAGGATTGCCTTTCTTCCAGTTTGCAAGAACACATTCATCATTTCTGCTCAAGTCCTCATCAGAAGTATCTTTAGAGTCCGTATTTCCATAAACAGTCTCTTTAAAGCAGTTTTGGCCTTTTCTATCAAGCTCGTCCCAATTCTTCCAGAATCTTCCCCTTATCCATTTAAAAAGCTGTTCCAACATGTTTGGTATTTGCAAACTCAGCAGCAAAAGCACCCCACATCTCTGGTACCAAAATCTGTCTTAGTTTGCTAATGCTGCAGAATGCAAAACACCAGAGATGGATAGGCTTTTATAAAACGGGGGTTTATTTCACTACACAGTTACAGTCTTAAGGCCATAAAGTGTCCAAGGTAACACATCAGTAATCGGGTACCTTCACTGGAGGATGGCCAATGGCATCCAGAAAACTTCTGTTAGCTGGGAAGGCACGTGGCTGGCTTCTGCTCCAAAGTTCTGGTTTCAAAATGGCTTTCTCCCAGGACGTTCCTCTCTAGCAAGCTTGCTCCTCTTCAAAACATCACTCACAGCTGCAGAGTTCCTTCTCTTTGAGTCAGCTCATTTATACGGCTCAACTGATCAAGGCCCACCCTGAATGGGTGGGGCCATGCCTCCATGGGAATATCTCATCAGAGTCATCACCCACAGCTGGGTGGGGCACATTCCAAGCAAATCTAACTAGCACCGAAACTTCTGCCCCACAAGACTACAAAGATAATGGCATTTGGGGGACACAATACATTCAAACCGGTACACTCCCCAAACACACACACACACACACACACACACACACACACTTTCCCTCCCCCTATAAGTTCTGAAGGCTTATGGAATGAAAAATGTCCTCTCTTCACAAAATAGCTGGAATCTCCTGGTCTAATGAACCCTTCTCAGCCTATCTTTCCATCAGAAATGCAGAGGTTATTATATTAGCTTGCAGAAAATCTGTAGTCAGTATTACATTCCCTAACAGCTACGAAATGCAGCAGAGACTTAGGTGACTGTCATGTACCACCACTCAAATGACAAGGTGTGCTTCACATCCAAGCTGACAATGCTGGGCCTCCCTCAACAGGATCTGAGTTGTAAGGTTTTACCAGTAGTAAATATAAGTTCAATGAGCTAATCACAATTTCTTGCTGGTTTTTGTTTCTCTGATTTGAAAATTATCTACCTAATTCCTTCAGAGGTTGCCCTAGAATCACCACAGGTGTCTGGTCCAGAATGAGAGCAGTGCTTGGAATAATTAAGGCCATTTTACAGTGGAAAGGGTAGCCTTTTGGGACCAAATGGATATAAATAAATAAATAAATAAATAAATAAATAAATAAATAGAGTTTCTTAACTCAAAGAAAGGGCAGCGTAGTCTCTTCCTCCACAGGCAGTGGAGAATACTTCAAGACTCCTAGGCTTTTCTTATGGTACAAACCCAGGACCTTAGTTATGAAATGAATTTGGAATCCAGAAAAAAC
The DNA here is from genome assembly GCF_015220235.1 of Choloepus didactylus. Lineage (NCBI taxonomy): Eukaryota > Metazoa > Chordata > Mammalia > Pilosa > Megalonychidae > Choloepus > Choloepus didactylus. The sequence continues at coordinate 144,368,611 of NC_051334.1, forward strand.
AACTGACTAGTGTTCCTGAACACAATAAGTTATGCATGGTGGTGGTGGTGGTGGTGGTGGTGGTGGTTCTAGAGGTGGAATCAGACAGGAGGAGGTACAGAGGATATTCAAAGTTAGAAGACACTTTGAATAGTATAGGGCAAACTATTACTGAGTGCTTCACTATGTGCCAGGTCCTAGAAATAAATAACATCTTGTTCTTCCGCTTAAGCAATTCATAGCCAACTAGAGGAGAGAGATTTGTAAAAAGATAATTACAGTACAGGAAACTAAAAGCAGTGGCAAAGGTATGTGCTGAGTACCGACAGAGGACTGAGAAGAGCTTCCTAACCTAGACAGGAGGAATATGGGGAATTTGTGCCTGACATAAGAACTAAAAGATTTGCTCATTCATTCATTCATTCTCTAGGGTTTAAGTCCCTAGAGAATGAATGACTGTTTTGTTATTTGTGTTATTCCTAATGCCTAGAACAGTACCTGAAATATGGAAGGTAATCAATAAATATTCATTGAATGCATGACTACTACATGCCAGGCACTGTGCTAAACATTTGGTATACGTAGAGGAAGGTGGAAGGAAAGAGAAGTGTCAAGGAAGATTTCTAGGTTTCTGGCTTGGGTGACTGGATGGGTGATGGTGTCATTTACTGTGGTTGGGAAAGAGGAAGTTTGAGGGTGGAAAGCATCAAAGATTTCTATTTGGGGCATGCTAAGTTTGAGATATTCGTAGGGGCATAGAAATAGAAATTTTAAGCAGGCAGCTGGATTTTAGGGTCTGGAGTTCAGAGAAGCAGTATGGCTTAGAGATTTAAATTTGGGAGTTGTCAACATAGGGATATTCTGTACATCCACAAAATTAGATGAGATCACCTAAGGAGAGAGTGTAGAGAAGGAAGGGAAGAGAAACCAGGGCTAAGCCCTGAAGAAGAACATCATTTAAAGGTCAGGTGGAAGGGGCACCAGAGGAGACAGAGAAAGCAGTGAAATGGAAGGAGAGCCAGAATAGCCTCTTGTAGAACACAAGAGAAGAGTTTCAAAAAGGAGGAAGTAGTCAACTGGGTTGAATGCCCCTGAGAGATCAATTCAGATGAGGACTGCAAACTATGCATTTAATTTGATAACAGAGATAATTGGTGACCTTGACAAGAGCAGTTTCAGTAGAATGGTGAGAAGTGAAAGACCTAATTTAGTGGGTTACAAAGAAAGTGGAAAGATTTCCAGGGAAGATGTCAGAGTAGGGAGTTCCAGGACTCAGTCCTCCCACAAAAACAACTATTAAAGAGGAGGAAACTGTCTGAAAGAACCACTTTGAAATTCCAGAGGCCAGAAGAACACTATACAGTATCCAGGGAAGAGTGGAAGGAAGAAGCTGATAAATGACAGCAAAGAACTATAAACTGTTTTCTCCATGTGGTGGCTACTGGTGCCCATCTCCCCATTCTCATGGCAGGCCACTGTGGGGTCCAACCGCTGGCTAGCTGCTGGGTAACAGAAAGGGACATGAAAATCCTCTTCCCCAATATAGGGCTGTGCATAGCCAATCACTGATCACGGCTTTCGATTAGAAAATTTGGATAGCTGGGTCCCAGCTCTAAGGGCAGCTATTGTTTCCTGAAGGTGGTGGTAGGCATTGTTTTAACTCTGCCCCAGACAAAGGCAATGAAAGCCATTGTTTCAACCCTCCCCAGAGAGGGACAGAAGCAGTGGAGATTTAAAGATGCAGGGCTTCCTCAGGGATACAGTGGAAAGTTAGCTGAAGGACTGCATATGCTGGGCAGGGTAAGAAAGCTCAGCTTTGGGGAACAGTCAGAGAAGTTTTTGGCACCCTTCCTGACCCCCTCCATGGGACACTTTGAAGTCAGCCTGCACCCCCATCCTGGTTTCCTGGCCCTGTTTTGACTAGGAAAGACTGAATTGGGAAAGTCCTCCCTGGGGTGACCCTGCCCCTAGAATTTGCCCTCCAGGCAAAATCAGCATGAAACACTGAAAGGAGTGTAAAAAACTATAGAGGTGGATGGTCTGAGACAAAGGCTTGCTGGCTTCTGGTACCTGGGAGGGGGAGGTTTATCCCCTGGGAAATGGGAGCCAACCAAACTCCTGTAAACAGGAGAACTCCATACAACTAACTAGCAAAAGCCCAGAACAAGACAGAGGCCCAGGAAGACAGTGAAAACCCTGCACAGTGCATTCACTTTGGGCAGACCTTCCTGATAGGTGGGCTAAAGCTCAAGGAAATCTCTGTCTTATCAGCTGGTTACAGAACCAGTAAAAGACACCCCAGGGAGTAAACCCCAGAGTTAATACTTCAAAATATTAAAATGTATACTGCACAGCAAAAGAGTACAAGACAAACAAAGAAATGAGAAATGATAGCCCATCAAAAGGAAAAGGATAAAAATACAGAAAACAACAATGAGGAAGACAGGAATGTGGATGTGCTGAGCAAAGCTTTTAAAAAGTCATCTTAAAAGTGCTTAAGGAGATGGAGGAAAGTACAGAAAAAGAACTACAGGATATCAGGAAAACAAGGAATGAGAAATATGAGAGTCTTAATGAAGAGACAGAAATTTTCAAAAGGAACCAAAGAAAACTACTGGAGTTGAAGAGCACAAAAAATGAAAGGAAAAATGCCCAGGAGGATTTCAAGAGCAGAATGGAGCTGGCAGAAGAAAGAATCAGTGAACTTGAAGATAAGACACTTGAAATGAGTCAGGCTGAGGAGTGGGAAGAAAAATATAAAATTTAAAGCAAAAATAGCCTGACAGTTATGGGGCACCATCAAATGCACCAATATAAGCATTAAGCAAGTCCCAGAATGAGAAGAAGAGAGAAAGGGAGAGAAGGCATAGTCAAAGAAATAATGACAGAGAATTTCCCAAAGTTAGCAAAAAACATGAATATGCACATCCAAGAGGTTCAGAGAACACCAAACAGGATAAACATGACGAAAAATACACCCTGTCATATACTGATTATACTATTACATGTAAAATACAAGAGAGAGTTCTGAAAGCTGCAAGAGAAAAGCAACATGTTACATACAAGGGAATCCCAATAAGATTGAGTGCCAATTTCTCATCAGAAACCAAGAAGGTAGTGGGTTGAAACACTTTAAGTGCTGAAGGAAAACAACTGCCAGCCAAGAATTTTATATCCAGTGAATCTCTCTTTCAAAATTGAGGGAGAGATAGCACATTGCCAGATACACAAAAGCTGAGGTAGTACATCACCACTAGACTCTCCCTACAAGCAATGCTAAGGGGATTCTTTTTTTTATTTTTTTCATTTTTATTTTTTTAATAATTCAATTTTATTGAGATATAGTCACATGCCATGAAGTCATACAAAGCATACAATCAAGCACCACCATAAAGTTGCGCATCCATCACCAAAATTAATTTTTGAACATTTTCATTACCACACACATGAAAGTAATAAGAATAAAAATTAAAGTGAAAAAGAATAATTAAAGTAAAAAACAACACTGGGTACTTTTTTTTTGCCCCCATTTTTCTACTCATCCATCCATACACTGGACAAAGGGGAGCATGATCCACATGGCTTTCCCAGTCACATGTCACCCCTCATAAGCTAACTTTTTCTACAATTGTCATCAAGATGCGTGGGTTCTGGGTTGTAGTTTGATAATTTCAGGTATTTACTGCTAGCTATTCCAAGTCATTAGAACCTAAAAAGTGTTGTTTATATTGTGCGTAAGAGTGCCCACCAGAGTGACCTCTTGCCTCCTTTTGGAATCTTACAGCCACTGAAATTTATTTCATTTCAGTTCACATCCCCCTTTTGGTCAATAAGATGTTCTCCATCCCATGATGCTGGGTCTAGATTCCTCCCCGGGAGTCACATTCCATGCTGCCAGGGGTATTTACAACCTTGGGTGTCAGATCCCATGTAGGGGGGAAGGCAGTGATTTCACCTGCCAAGTTGGCTTAGCTAGAGAGAGAGGGCCACATCTGAGAAACAAAGAGGCATTCAGGAGGAGACACTTAGGCACAATTATATGCAGGTCTAGCCTTTCCTTTGCAGTAACAGTCTTCACAAGGGCAAGTGAGCACTAGGGAGTTCTTTTTTAAGATGCAATTTTATTAAGATATAGTCACACACCATATAATCCATCCAAAGTATGCACTCGATGGCTCACAGTATCATCATATAATTGTGCATTCATCACTACAATCAACTTTAGAACATTTTAATTACTCCAAAATAAAGAAAAAAAAATAAAAAGAAAAAGAACAGCCAAACCATCTAAAGGGAGTTCTTCAACCAGAAATGAAGGGACACTAGACAGTGGTTCAAAGAAGCATAAAAAAATAAAGACCTACAGTAAAGGTAGCCATTGAAATAATTATAAATGCCACTATTATTATATGGTATTGTTTGGTATGTAATTTCACCTCTTACTTCCCACAGGTGCTAAAATGCAAATGCATAAAATGTAATGATAAATCTATGTTTTTGAACATACAATGTACAAAGATATAAATGGTAACAAGAAAAAAATGGTGGGGGAAAGAAGGATATAGGAAAAGTATATGTGCATGCTATTGAAGTTAAGTTTGTATCAAACCAAATATAATTATTATATATTTAGGATGTTAAGTTTTAACCCTATCATAACAACAAAGAAAACAGATGCAAAATGTACCCAGATAGAAATGAGAAGGCACTCCATGGTGCAACCCATAAAAGCAAATAAATATAAAAGTAGGCTTTAATGGAAATGAAGGAAGTGAGGTTAGTGAGTTAATGGAAGTGTTTTGAAACAATTAGAATAAGCAAAGTCATAGAGTCAGAATCTAGAATATAGGTTACCAGAGGATGGTGGGGGGTGGGGCAGGAAGTTGGATTGGGAATGGAAGTTAAGGCTTAAAATGCACAGGGTTCCTATTTGGAATGATGGAAATATTTTGGTAATGGATGGTGGTGATGGTGGCACAACATTGTGAACACAATTAGCAGCACTGAAATATATATCTAAATATGATTAAAAGGAGAAATGCCAGATTGCATATATGATTATTACAGAATAAAAAATTTTTTAAATTTCATGGAACTAGACTACACAGTGAACCCTAAGTTAAACCATGGACTTTAATTAATACACAATTATAAAAATATGCTATCATCAATTGTGACAAATGTTCCAAACAAATGCAAGGTATCAGTGGTGGGGTAGTATATGGAAAACTTCTTTTCTAGGCATGATTGTTCTGTATACCCACTTCCCTAACAAAAGGAATAAAAAGATTACAGCATTAAGTAGACATTTTAAAACAAAACAAAACAACAACAACAAAATGTAAGTGCAAATGTGGAAACTGAAATAATATATGTAGAAAATATTTCAAGAAGTTTCACCAAGAAAGGGAGCATAGAAATGGGACAGTAAGAAATAGTCAGGGATGAATGATGGTGGGAATAGAAATGTGAAAAAATAGGGTGGAGGCAAAATTTCCAGGATTTGGGGTGGGGAGTAAGAGAGGGAAGATGCGTCTCTCAGAATTATAGCATGAGTAACTGATTACTGAGATAGAGAATATAAGAAGATGAACAGGTTTGGAGTGGGGTGGAGCAGTTAATTACCTAATTAGTTTAATTTGGAGAATACTGATTGCAGTTATTTTTATAAATATTTTAAAATTGAGATATAATTCATTTACTATAAAATCCACCATTTTAATAGAGTACGAACTCACCATTTTTTCAATTCAGTTTTATTCATATATTCACATACCCTACAATCATCCACAGTGTACAAACAATTGTTCACAATGCCATCATATAGTTGTATTTTCTTCACCAAATTCAAGTTTTGAACATTTTCATCACTCCAAAAAATAAATAAGAACAAAAATACAAGTAAAGAAGAACACCCAAAACATCCCATCCCCCATCCCCCCTATTAGTCATTAAATTTTTGTTCCCATTATTCTACTCATCTGTACATAAACTGGATAAAAGGAGTGTGAGCCACAAGGTTTTCATAATCACAGTCGCATATAAGCTACACAGTTATGTAATCATCTTCAAGAATCAAGGCTACTGTGTTGCAGTTCAACAGTTTCAAGTATTTCCTCCTAGCTACGCCAATACACTAAAAACTAAAAAGGGAAATCTATATAATGCATAGGAATAACCTCCAGAATGTCCTCTCAATTCCACTGGAAATCTCTCAGCCACTGAAACTTTGTTTCACTTCTCTTCCTCCTTTTGGTCAAGAAGACTTTCTCAATCCCATGATGCTGGGTCCAAGCTCATCCCCAGAAGTCATGTCCCATGTTGCCAGAGAGATTTACAACCCTGTGAGTCAAGTCCCACACAGAGGAGAGGGCAGTGAGTTTACCTGCTGAGTGGCTTAGAGAGAGCAAACTCACCATTTTAAAAAGTGTGCAATTTAGTGCCTTTCAGTATATTCATGAAATTATGCAATCAATACCACTCTTTAATTCGAGATCATTTTCATAACCCCAAAAAGAGACACCATACCCATTAGCAGTCATTTACCATTCCCTGGCCCCATACACCCTGGCAACTACTAATCTACTTTGTGTGTCTGTGAATTTGTCTATTGTGGACATTTTGTATAAGTGGAACCATACAATATGTGGCCTTTTGTGTCTTGTTTGATGCACTTAGCATAATGTCAATGTTCATCCATGCTGCAACATATATTGGTACTTCATTCATTTTTATGATTCTTTGTAGAAGCCCTTTATCAGGTTGAGGAGATATTCTTCTATTCCTAGTTTGTTGAGTGTTTTTTTTTTTTTTAATCATAAAAAGATGTTGGATTTTCTCAAATGCATTTTCTGCATCTATTGAGATGATCATGTGATTTTGTTCTTTATTCTATTAAATGGTGTACTACATTGATTGATTTTCATATACTGAAACAACCTTGAATTCTATGATAAATCTCACTTTGTAATAAAATATAATCCTTTTACTATGCTATTGGATTTGGTTTGCTAGTATTTTGCTGAGGATTCTGATATCTAAATTCAAAAAGTCTATTGGTCCCTCATTTTCCTTTCTTTAATATCTTGTCTATGTCTAATTTTGATATCAGAGTACTGGTCTCACAGCATGAGAATGAGTTGAGGATTGTTCCCTCTTATTTTTAGAAGAGTTTGATAAGAATTGCTGTAAATATTTAAATATTTGGTGGAATTCATTGGTGAAATCATCTGGTCCTAGGTTTTTCTTTTTTGAGAGGTTTTGGATTACTAATTGAGTCTCTTTATTTGTATAGGTCTGTTCAGACTTTCTATTTCACCTTGAGTCAGTTTTGTTTGTCTCATTCTAGAAATTTGTCCATTTCATTTAGGTTATCTCATTTGTTGGCATATAAATTTTCATAGTATTCCTTTATAATCCTTTTTATTTCTTTAAGGACAGTAGTCATGTCCCCTGTTTCATTCCTGATTTTAGTAATTTGAGTTTTTTCTGTTTATCTTCATCAGTCTAGCTAAAAATTTGTCAATTTGTCAATTTTATTGTTCTTTCCAAAGACCCCACTTCTTTCATTGATTTTCTGTTTTTCTATTTTACATTTTATTTCCTCTCTAATCTCCACTATTTCCTTTCTTTTGTTTGCTTTGTGTTTAGTTTGCTTTTCTTTATCTGTTTTCTTAAGGTGGAAAGTAAGGTTACTGATTTGAGATTTTCTTATTTAATATAGGTGTTTACTGCTGTTAATTGTCTTCTAGCACTTGCTTGGAGGAAAGTATTTTCAGAAGTTCTTACACCAGTATTTTTTCTGACATCACTCCTATTAGTTCAATCTTGAACATTTTGTGTTTGAAATAGCTTTAGGATCTCTTGGTAGAGTTATTCAGTGGGAAGCTGGATATGTAAGTCTATCTGTATATGTAAGGGGGGATCTGGTATAGAGATAAAGATTTGGAATATTTCAGACAGTTTAAAACATGAAAGTGGAATTTATCATTCAGGGAGAGTATGCAGGATATGATAAACAGGGGATTTAAGACAGAACTCTGAGGAAGTGCAATATTTAAGGGTCATTCAGATGAACAGGAGATTGAGAAGGCACAGTCAGGAAGGTAATAGAAACCAGATAAACTTGGGTTTGAGAATGCATTTTCCTTGAAGCCTGCCCTTCATGGTTTGTAATGCAGTCTAGTTATGTATTATTTCTTGCCCATATAGAATATCCAGTGTGTCTACCTAGCCTGGGAGCAGCAGGATGCCTTAGAACTGCTCCATTATCTACTCCAGGACAGGCACCCCATGTCATTTGTCAGATCTGCCAGCCCTCTCAGTTTGTCTCTCTCATTAGTCTTCTCAACTGATGTGCATATCCTGACTCCTCTTTTTATTTTTTCAAGCATTTTATGTCTATATCTATAGCTATCTATCATCTATATGCATTATTGCCCTATTGAGGTAAAATTGATATACAAAACTGCAAATATTTAATGCATTCAATAGAAGAGTTTTGACATATTTATACTATTTTGAAACCATCACCACAATCAAGGCAATGAATATATCCATCACCCCCAAATTTCCTCATGCCCCTTTTTAATAAATAAACTCTCTCTTATACACAGACAACTATTGGTCTGTTTTCAGTCACTATAGATTATTTTAAACTTTTTACATTTTTTATAAGTGGAATTACTTAGTATGTACTCTTTTTTGGTCAGACTTCTTTTACACAGCATAATCATTTTGAGATTCATCCATGTTTTTGTGTGTGTCAGTAGTCGGTTCCTTTTGATTGCTGAAAAGTATTTCATTGTATGGATATACCATAATTTGTTTATCCATTCACCAGTTGATGGACATTTGAGTTGTTCCAAGGTTGAGGCTATCATAAATAAAGCTCTTATGAACATTTGCCTGCCAGTCTTTTTGTGGACATATGCTTCCATTTCTCTTGAGGAAATACCTACCTTTGGAAAGGCTGGGTTGGCTAGTAGGTAGAAGTTATTTTTTATTGTTTTTTATTTTAACTTTTAACCTAGTAAGATTAAAGTTATATGAGTTTTTTTTATTTTGATGAGGTTCCATTTATCTCTTTTTATTGTTGTTGCTTGTGCTTTGGGTGTAAAGTCGAAGAAACCATTGCCTAACACAAGGTTCTAAAGATGCTTCCATAGGTTTTCTTCTAGGAGTTTGATAGTTCTGACTCTTATATTAAAGTCTTTGATTCATTTTGAGTTGATTTTTGTATATAGTGTGAGAGAAGGGTCATTCTTCTTCTTCTTCTTCTTCTTCTTTTTTTTTTTTTTTTTTTTTTTTTTTTGCAAATGAAGGTCCAGTTTTCCCAGCACCATTTGTTGAGAATATTCTTTCTCAATTGAGTGGTCTTTGCTTCCTTGTCAAAAATCAGTTGGCCAAACTCAGCAGGTAAACTCACTGCCCTCCCCTCTATGTTGGACATGACTCCCAGGGGTATAAATCTCCCTGGCAACACGGGACATGACTCCTGGGGATAAGCCTGGACCCATCATCATGGGATTGAGAAAGAATTCTTCACCAAAACAGGGAAGAGAAATGAAACAAAATAATGTTTCAGTGGTTGAGAGATTTCAAATGGAGTTGAGAGGTCATTCTTATACATTATATAGATATCTCTTTTTAGTTTTTAGTGTATTGGAATAGCTAGAAGGAAATACCTGAAAGTGTTGAACTTCAACCCAGTTGTCTTGATTCTTGAAGATGATTGTATAACTATATAGCTTACATGGTGTGACCATGTGATTGTGAAAACCTTGTGGCTCACATTCCCCTTATCCAGTGTATGGACAGATGAGTAGAATAATGGGAAAAAATTAAATGACTAATAGAGGGGATGGGGGGAATGTGGTATTTTGAGTGTTCTTTTTACTTGTATTTTTATTCTTATTTTTATATTTTTTGGAGTAATGAAAATGTTCAAAACTTGATTGTGGTGATGAATGCACAGCTGTAGGATGGCATTGTGAACAATGTGGATGACTGCAGGATATGTGAATATATCTCAATAAAACTGAATTTAAAAAAAGTCTGTTGGTCATAAATGTTAGGGCTGATTTATGAGTGCTTAATTCAATTCCATTGGTCTATATGTCTGTCCTTGTGCCAGTACCATGCTGTTTTGATTACTGTGGCTTTGAAATAAGTTTTAAGATCAGGAAGTATGAGTCCTCCAAATTCATTCTTTTTTTTTAAAGATAGCTTTAGAGGAGAACCTAAGATGGTGGCTAGGAGAGACAGGGGGAAAAAAACACCTCCATGAAACATACTAGATAGAGGCCAGAAAGTGACCCAGATCACCAGTTCCAGCGATGCACCAACTGGAACTAAATCCACAGGGACTGTGCATTTGGTGAAACCAGAAGTCTGGATTCTGAAACAAGTGAGTGAGCCTGCTGAATGTCTGGAAGCCATGCTGCGGTGTGGGGAAATTGTGGGTTGGTGTTTGGAGGCAGACTAGTAGTTTTTTTAAAAAAACCCAAAATCAGCTGCAGATACAGCAGTGAGAACCACACAGTGAAGCATGGCAGGAATAGGCTGTGTGAATGCCTCAATATCTGGCATGGAAGATAGCCTTTCATGTACCCACTGCTAGTTGTCTCAGAATGAGAAGGGCAGAGGGGAGCCCAAAGAGGAAAAAACCCATGCCCCTTGCAGCCATCTTCCCAGTGGGCTGGGAATGCTCCTGCCAGCACCAGAGACACAGCCCAGAGCTGTGCCAAGGGACCCAGTGGGACAGGAAGTGTTTCTGGCAATACCACACACATGCCACAATATCGGGTGTAGACAGTAGCCTTTTGTGCACCCACAGCTAATTGTCCCAGAGCTGGGAAGATGGAGCTGTTTGAAAAAGGGGAAATTAATATGCCCCATTCAACCATCTTTACAGCTGGCTGGGAACGCCCCTTCATGGCCCAGTGGCCCAGGTCTTCCCTTGAGGGATGGTGCACACTTGTGATGTGGCACAGCCTTCCCTCAGCAGAGGCCCTAGAAGGGCACAGCTTGGAAGAAGGACCCATCTAGAAATCCCAGGGACCCTACACCAATATCAAGGACTTGTAGATCAGCAGCAGAGACAATCTGTGGTGAGACTGAAATGAAGGTTTAGATTCTTGCAACAGCCTTAAATCTCCAGGAACACATGGGAGGTTTGATTATTAAAGCTGCCCTGCCTCCCTAACGGCTCAGACACATGTCCCACATTCAGGGTAGACAGCACCAACAACACACCCAAACTTGGTGGACCAATTTGACCCCACAAGAACCAGACCCCCACACACCACAAAGACAATGTTGGGGAGAAATGACTTGAGGGGAATAGGTGACTCATGGATGCCATCTGCTGGTTAGTTAGAGAAAGTGTATGCCACTGAGCTGTAGATCTGACAAATTAGAGATTGGTGTCTGAATAATACTTCATATCCTAAAAGAACCCTATCAAGTAAAGCAAATGCCAAGAGTCCAAAAACAACAGAAAATTTTAAAGCATATGAAAAAACCAGACAATATGGATAACCCGAACCCAAACACCCAAATCAAAAGATCAGAGAAGACAGAGTACTCAGAGCAATTAATCAAAGAACTAAAGACAAACAATGGGAGCATGGCACAGGATATAAAGGACATGAAGAAGACCCTAGAAGAGCATAAAGAAGATATTGCAAGAGTAAATAAAAATAGATGATCTTATGGAAATAAAAGAAACTGTTTACCAAATTAAAAAGATTCTTGATGCCCATAGTACAAGACTAGGGGAAGATGAACAATGACTCAGTGACCTTGAGAACCATAGAATGGAAAATGAAGGAACAAAAGAAAGAATGGGGGAAAAATTGAAAAAATCAAAATGGATCTCAGGGATATATGATAGAAAAAATAAAACATCCAAATTTAAGACTCATTGGTGTCCCAGAAGGAGAAGAGAAGGGCAAAGGTCTAGAAAGACTATTCAAAGAAATTGTTGGGGAAAACTTCCCCAACCTTCTACACAATATAAATACACAAAACATAAATGCCCAGTGAACTCCAAATAGAATAAATCCAAATAAACCCACTCCAAGACATATTCTGATCAAACTCTCAAATACTGATGAGAAGGAGCAAGTTCTGAAACCAGCAGGAGAAAAGCAATTCACCACATACAAAGGAAACAACATAAGACTAAGTAGTGACTACTCAGCGGCCACCATGGAGGCGAGAAGGCAGTGGCATGACATATTTAAAATTCTGAGAGAGAAAAATTTCCAACCAAGAATACTTTATCCAGAAAAACTGTCCTTCAAATTTGAGGGAGAGATTAAATTTTTCACAGACAAATGCTCAGAGATTTTGCTAATAAAAGACCTGCTCTACTTCAGATACTAAAGTGAACCCTACCAACAGAGAAACAAAGAAAGGAGAGAGAGATATATAGAAATTTAACAGACATATATAGAACATTACATCCCAAATCACCAGGACACACATTCTTCTCTAGTGATCATGGATCTTTCTCCAAAATAGACCATATGCTGGGATGTAAAACAAGCCTCAATAAATTTAAAAAAATTGAATTTATGCAAAGCACATTCTCTGACCACAATGGAATACAAATAGAAGTCAATAATCATCAGAGACTTAGGAAATTCACGAACACCTGGTCTTTAAAAATGAGGGAGAGATGAAAACATTCCCAGACAATCAAACGCTGAGGGACTTCATCACCAAGTAGATCAGTCCTATAAGAAATGCTAAAGGGAACTGTGCAGGCTGAAAGGAAGGGACACTAAACAATTGACTGAAACCACATGAAGAAATAAAGATTTCCAGTAAAGATCACATGGTAAATATAAATAACAATATTAGTGTATTTTTGATTTGTAACTCCACCATTTACTTCCTACAGGATCTAAAATACATGAAGTTTAATGATAAATCAGTGGTTTTGGACTCAATGTAAAATATGTAATTTTTAATAAGAACTACATAAAGGTGGGGGAATGGAGGAGTATAGGAACACAGTTTATGTGTCCTATTGAAGTTAAGTTGGTATCAAAGAAAATAAGACTGTTATAGATTTAAGATGTTAAATTTAAGCCTCCCGGTAAACACAAAGAAAGTATCAGAGAATACGACCACGGAGATGAAAAGTAGAGTGTGGGTTATGAGAAGTGGGGGAAGAGGCAATGGGGAGTTAAGAAATGAGTGTAGGGTTTCTGTTTGGGGTGAAGGGAAATTTCTAGTAATGGATGTTGGGAAGGTGATGGTATTGCAACATTCTAAATGTGATTAATCCCATGAATGGAATGCTAGGGAGGGGGTAGAATGGGAAGATTTAGGCTGTATATATGTTTCCACAATTGAAAAAAAAGATAGTCTAAATAGATAATGACAATTAAATGCCAAGGATGATCTTCAATGGAATCTGAGGATGGAGAAGAGGAGGCTCAAAGGAACACAGTTGGGACATAAGAAAAAAGAGGAAATATAGAATGTAAGTTTTGTATCAATGTCAAATTTCTTGAACTTCTTAGCTGCACTTAATGGGATTGCATAAAAGAATGTTCTTGTTCATGGGAAATGTATATGTGAATTATATTGTTTGTTCAAGGATGTGTGCAGCTTGCTCTCATATGTTCAGAAGACAGAGCAATAGATGATGGATGATAGATAGGGAGGGAGGGAGGGAGGGAGGGAAAGAAAGAAATGGTGGTGTGACAGGATGTTAAAGTTGGTGGATCGGGGTATTGGGGAAGGGGTTTTGGGGTATGCTGGAGTTCTGTGTGTGGGGTTTGTATTGTTTTTGCAACTGTTCCTGTAAGTTTGAATTTATTTCAAAATAAAATTTAAAAATAATAATAGAGGGATATATGGACTATAATTAACAGTAATATTTTAATATTCTTTCATCAACAGTAACAAATGTACCACACCAATATTATGGGTCAATAATGGGGGGAAAGATAAACTGTATGGGAGGATTTGGGTTTTCTTTTTTCTTTTTATTTCTTTTCTGGAGTAGTGAAAATGTTCCAAAATTGATCATGTGGATGTATGCACAACTATGTGATGATATTCTGAGCTATTGATTGTATACTTCAGATGGTTTGTATGGTGCATGAATATACCTCATTAAAATTTTATCAAAAATTCAAAAGAAACAAACATGGCTTTTTTTTGGGATACGTAACAGCTTCAAACTACCATGTATCCCTCGTTTCTTCCATTAATGCCAACTTTTATATTAATTTGATTTTTTGTGTTGTACCATATTGAGTGCCTTCTCATGTCTATCTGGACATATTTTTCATCTGTTTTCCTTGAGGTTACACTGGGGTTAAATTTGACAACCTAAATATGTAACATCATACTTGGTTTGATACCAACTCAACTTCAATAGCATACACATACACTTTTCTCATACATCTCCATTCTCCTACCTTTTTTTTTCTTGTTACCACTAATATCTTTGTGCATTGTTTTTCCAAAACTATAAATTCATAATTTTTTTATGCATTTGTGCTTTAGAACCTGTATGAAGAAGTGGAGTTACACACCAAACAATACAATACAATAATACTGACATTTATAATTACCCAAATGGCTACCTTTACTAGAGGAAGTTATTTCTTTATACCAGTTTGAAGCACTGTCAGTCTGAAGAACTCCCTTTAGCACAGCTTGTAGGGCAGATCTAGTGTTGATGAACTCCCACAGCTCTTGTTTATACAGAAATGTATTAATCTCTTCCTCATTTTTGAAAGTAAGTCTTGCTGAATATAAAATTCTTGTCTAATAGTAGTTTTCTTTCAGCACTTTCTGCATTTCAACCCACTGCCTTCTTTCCTCCATGATTTCTGATGAGAAATCAGTATGCAATCTAATTGGGACTCCCTTGTACACAACATATTGCTTTACTCTTTTAGCTTTCAGAATTTTCTCCTTTTCTTTTACACTTGAAAGTGTGATCAGTATATGACAGTCTGTATTTTTCTCATATTTATCTTGTTTGATGTTCTTTGGGCTTCTTTGATGTACATATTCAGCTTTTTTGCCAAGTTTAGGAAGTTCTTTGTCATTATTTCTTTGAATATTTGTTCTGTTCCTTTCTCTCTTTCATCTTCTTCTGGGACTCCCATTATGTGTGTATTGGTATGCTTGATGGTGTCCCAGATGTGTCTTAGGCTATTTTCATTTTTTTATATTTATTTTTTCTTTCTTCTCCTGAGCTTGACTTATTTCAATTGTTAAGCTTGCTAATTCTTTCTTCTGCTAGCTCCAATCTGCTGTTGCAACCCTTCTGGGAATTTTTCATGTCAATTACTGTGGTCTTCAACACCAGTAATTCTGTGTTGTTCCTTTTTAAAATTTCTCTCTCTTTTCCAAAACTCTCATATTCTTCATTCATTGTTTTCATGATATCCTTTAGTTATTTCTCTGTATTTTCCTTAATCTCCTTGAGCATTTTAATTTTATTTAAGTCTTTGTTTATTATGTCTACATTCTGGTCTTCTTTGTTGGTGTTTCCTGGATTTATATCCTCTTCTTTGGATAATCTATTATCTTGTGTTCCTTTGTTTCTCTTGTACTCTCTATGCACACCATACATTTTAATGTTAAAATGATAACTCTGGGGTTTATTCTCAAGACGTATGTTTCATGATTTTGTAACCAGCTGGTAATAAGACAGATTTTCTTGAGCTTCATCCCTCCTATGAGAAAGGTCTGTCCAGGGCAAATGCAGAGTGCACAGTCCTCCCTGTTTTTTCTGGGCCTGTGTCTTGTCCTCAGCTTTTGCTTGTTAGTTGTTTTGAAGTTCCCCTGTTACAGGAGCTTGGATGCCCCCTCTAGTTCCCTGGAGACATACCTCCCTCTCCTGGGTGTTTAAGGTAGGCAGGCCTTTGTCCCAGACTGTCCACCTGTATAGTTTTTTACACTTCCTTTGTTGTCTTCTTCTGCTCTCCCCAAATCTGAGCTTTCTTGAACTGCACAGAAAATGCAGCCCTTCAACACATTTTCCCCATAGTATTGACAAAGTGTAGCATCTTTAAGTCTCCTCTGCAGCTGCCTGTGCCCAGTGTGAGTTGAAACAATGTCTGCCCTCAGAGCCAGGCCCCCAGGTATCCAATGCTGCCAATGAAAAGCCATGATCAGCAATCAGCAGTGCCCACCCCTGGTCTTGGGGAAGAGAATTTTTAGGTACCTTTCTGTCACCAGCAAGCTAGCCAGAGTATGGACCCTGTGGCAGCCTGCTGTGAGAGTCAGAGATAGCACCAGTAACTGCTACACAGGTAGAGCAATTTACTGGTCTTTGCCATAATTTACCAGCCTCTTTCTCCCACTTTTCCTTTGATGATAGACAGTATTCTACTTGCCTCTGGAGTTTCAACATAGTTGTTTCAGCGAGTTACTGCCTGTTTATACCATTCTGGTGGAAGGACTGAATGCTGGAGCTTCCTACTCTGCAATCTTCCAACAATCATCCTACATGATTAGTTTTATTGTATTTTTTGTTATTTCATGTGGATTTGAATTACTGTCTCAGGTCACTTGCTTTCAGCTTGAAGAACTTCTTTTGCTATTTCTTGTAAGGCATTTCTGCTAGTAAATTTTCTCAGTTGTTGTATCTAGGAATGTTTTTATTTCAACTTCATTTTGAAAGAGAGCTTTCCTTGCTATAGTATTCTTGTTTAACAATTTAATACTAATTTGAATATGTTATCCCACTTCTTTTTGGTCTCCTTTGTTTCTGGTGAGAAGGAAGCTATTAATCTTATTAAGACTTGTGGTGGTTTGAATCTTTTATGTACCCCACAAAAGTCATGTTCTTTTATTCCAATATTGTGGGGGCAGACTTACTGTGGGTGGGATCTTTTGATTGGGTTGTTTCCATGGTGCTGTAATCCACCCAATTGTAGTTGGAACCTTTTGATTGGATTATTTCCATTGACATGTGACCTGCCCATTCAAGATAGGTATTAATTAGTTTACTGGTGTCCTTTATGAGAGGATAAAATGCAGAGACATTTTGAAAAGAGCTCAGAGACACTTAGAAAACACACAGACACATTTTGGAGACAGCCATTGAAACCAGACCCATGAGAGAAGCTATGAGATGAAAATCAGAGTTTGCCCCAGGGAAGCTAAGCCTGTTCTTTTTTTCTGCCATTTGAAATCTACTGTAGAGCCCCTTCCAGTGATCTTCTTATTTTGGTTACTGTACATTTCAACTTCAGAATTTCCATTTGGTCCTTTTTAAAATAATTTCTATCTCCTTACTGATATTCTCTAAGCCCCAGATGCTTAGAGACAAACAAGCAAGAATGCACATGTGCTGAGAGAGAGAAGCTAAAACAGAAGCCCAGAGACATTTTGGAGAAAGCAATGGAAACAAGAAGCTAACCCTGGGAGAGGCCCAGCAGTCTCCGGCCAACTGCCTTCCCATGTGAGAGAGGAACCCCAGATGCCATTGGCCTTTTCTCAGAGAAGTTATCTACCTCTTGATGCCTTAATTTGGACATTTTCATGGCCTAAGAACTGTAAATTTGTGAACTAATAAATCCCCATTGTAAAAGGCAATCCATTTCTGGTATATTGCATTTCTGGCAGCTTTAGCAAACCATAACAGGGCCCCTATGTAAGTTTTGCTTGTTGCCTTCAAGATTTTCTCCTTGTTTTTGGCTTTCTGTGTTTTTAATATGGCATGTCTGATTGTGGATCTCTTTGTGTTTATCCTACTTTTTGTACATTAGGCTTCCTGGATGTGCAGAATTAATGTTTTTCAATATGTTTGGGAAGTTTTCAGCCATTCTTTCTTCAAATAATTTTCTGTTCCTTTCACTCCTCTCCTTTGGTACTCCTATTGTGAGTATTTAGTGTGCTTGATGGTGTCCCACATTTCTCAGAGACTCTCATTTTTCATCATTCCTTTTCCTCATCTTTGGATGACCTATTCTCTATCGTTCTATCTTATGTTCATGAATTCTTTTTTTCTGCCATTTGAAATCTACTGTAGAGCCCCTTCCAGTGATATTCTTATTTTGGTTACTGTACATTTCAACTTCACAATTTCCATTTGGTCCTTTTTAAAATAATTTCTATTTCCTTATTGATATTCTCTATTTGATGTGACATTGTCATCATACCTTCCTTTCCTTCTTCAATCAAGCTTCCCTTTAGTTCTGCAAACATATTTATGTATGGCAACTTTGAAATATATTTCTGTTAATTATGACTTCTGGTCACTATCAGATACAGTTTCTGTCACTTGCTTTTTTCCTGTGTATGCCATACTTTACTGTTTCTTTGCATGTCTCATAATTTTTTTCTTGTAAACAGGATACTTTAGTTATTTTGTAGCAACTCTGAGTACTGGCTCCCCTCTCCAGGACTTGCTATTTTTATTTGGTTGTTTTTATGTTTAGTAACTTTCTGGATTAGTTTATTGAAATCTATTCCCCCATGACCATCTCATTTTGAAGTCTCTAATGTCACCCTTCATGTGGTGCATCCTCAGGTATACCCACAGTCACCCTGGAATGACAGTGGTTTTCACAGGACTCTCTTTCTCTCTTTCCCTGACCACACCAACTCTAGTAATTGCCAACTGATTAATTTATTGTTTCCAACAATACCTTGGGGCATAAAGCCAATCAAATTCAGGCTTCTTCAAAGGCATAATTCCTGAGGTAAGTGTTTGATATTTGTTCTGACTCCAAATGGGCTCCTCCCATCTATCTTTTTCCCCTATTCTCTCTGCAAACACACTATCCTACAGTATAGCCTCTATCTCCAATGAATCTACTGTCTCCTCGCAACTGCCTTTCACCACAACTTCCACATTTTCATGGCCTAAGAACTGTAAATTTGTGAACTAATAAATCCCCATTGTAAAAGGCAATCCATTTCTGGTCTATTGCATTTCTGGCAGCTTTAGCAAACCATAACAGGGCTCCTATGTAAGTTTTGCTTGTTGCCTTCAAGATTTTCTCCTTGTTTTTGGCTTTCTGTGTTTTTAATATGGCATGTGTTTGTGGATCTCTTTGTGTTTATCCTACTTTTTGTAGTGCACCCTTAGATTTGTACTTTTCCATACTCTGTTGCAAATGAAGTCAGATCCTTTGGGAAGAGATTCTGAGCTCTGTTTCATGCTCTGCTTTTCCCACTGGTCAAAATCTCTGAGCCACAACTCTGGATCTGGGAATGGAGACAACGGCATGCTCTTCTCTGAATGATACCCCTGCTCTAGAAGCTGAGTGTTCAGTGGAGGGGGAGACAGTAGCCTTAGGCCTTCTTGGCTTGCCTCTCCCATTGTGGAAACACCACCTTACAAGCCAAGGCAAGGACAATCAGGGCCTCAGTATTCCCAGTGGTGCTGTGTCTAAGGTACAGCCTCCATCCCATTAGTGGAGGCTGGGTAGAAGAAGGAGGCCCTCACCTCTTGACATAACCTGTCCAGAACATAGCCTCAGCAATAGGTAACTGGGGGTAGGATGAGAAATTCTGACATTCTGCCTGTTCTAGTTTGCTAATGCTGCCGGAATGCAAAACACCAGAAATGGATTGGCTTTATAAAAGGGGGTTTATTTGGTTACACAGTTATAGTCTTAAGGCCATAAAGTGTCCAAGGTAACACATCAGCAATCGGGTACCTTCACTGGAGGATGGCCAATGGTTCTGGGAAACCTCTGTTAGCTGGGAAGGCATGTGGCTGGTGTCTGCTCCAAAGTTCTGGTTTCAAAATGGCTTTCTCCCAGGACGTTCCTCTCTAGGCTGCGGTTCCTCAGAAATGTCACTCTTAGTTGCACTTGGGGTATTTGTCCTCTCTCAGCTTCTCTGAAGCAAGGGTCTACTTCCAATGGCAGTCTTCAAAATGTCTCTCATCTGCAGATCCTGTGCTTTCTTCAAAGTGTCCCTCTTGGCTGTAGCAAGCTCACTCCTTCTGTCTGATCTTATATAGTGCACCAGTAATTTAATTCAGACCCACCCAATGGGTGGGCCAACACCTCCATGGAAATTATCCAATCAGAGTCATCACCCACAGTTGGGTGGTGAGCATCTCCATAGAAACACTCAAAGAATTACAAGCTAAATAACACTGATAGGTCTGCCCACACAAGATTACATCAAAGATAATGGCATTTGGGGGACATAATACATTCAAACCAGCACACTGCCCCTCCTGGGAAGATAGTTCTCTGACTGGGATCTAGGGGGAGCAGGGCCCTGTGTTCTTGGCTGCACCAGTCTGGGGTGGAGTTTCCATTTCAGTGAACTGGGAAGGGGAAGTGAGAGAGTGGGTCTTGGTTCAAATACCACAGACTCTCACTGTTGTTACCAAGTTTTAGTTAATTTTCTTAAATAAACATTTCTTAATTTGCTGAATACCCTAAGGACCCATTTCCAGAGACTTTAAATGGTTGGGATTTTTTTTTTCATAATTTTCAAAAGTTTAATTGGGGCACTCATCCATAGAACTCTTCACACTGTCATGACATAAATGGAAGTCCTGTGCACATATTTCTGCTGAGCTGTATTAAGTTAAGTTGGAGACGTCAGGACCCTTGATCCCTAAATAACTCAGCATGCATCTCTCCAAAATAAGGACATTTCTCCACATAACCAAAATACCATTATCACCCTGAAATAAACTAACATAATTCTATAATATCATCTAATAACCAGCCTATATCCAAATTTCTACAAGAATGTCCTTTATGGTTCTTTTTTTTTTGGAGGAGGGAGGTGGGATCACACATTGCATTTCATTGCTTTGTCTCTTTAGATTCCTTTAAGTTAAAACAGCCCTCTCACTTTTTTTTCATGATACAAATATTTTTTAATTCAATTTTATTGAGATATATTCACATACCATACAATCATCCAAAGTGTACAATCAATTGTTCACAATATCATAATATAGTTGTACATTCATCACCCCAATCAATTGTTTGAACATTTTCCTTGTACCAGAAATAGTAAAAATAAGAATAAAAAATAAAAGTAAAAAAGAACACCCAAATCATCCTCCCCATGCCACCTTATTTTTCATTTAGTTTTTGTCCCCTTTTTTCTACTCATCCATCCATAAACTGGATAAAGGGTGTGTGATCTACAAAGGTTTCACAATCACACTGTCGCCCCTTGTAAGCTACATTGGTATACAATCGTCTTCAAGTGTCAAGGCTACTGGATTGCAGTTCGATAGTTTCAGGTATTTACTTCTAGCTATTCCAATGCCTTAAAACCTAACAAGGGTTATCTATATAGTGCCTAAGAATGCCCACCAGAGCGACCTCTTGACTCTATTAAAATTCTCTCAGCCACTGAAACTTTATTTCATTTCATTTTGTATCCCCCTTTTGGTCAAGAAGATGTTCTCAATCCCATGATGTCTGGTCCAGATTCATCCCCAGGAGTCATATCCTGTGTTGCCAGGGAGATTTACACCCCTGGGAGTCAGGTCCCACGTAGTGGAGAGATCACCTGCCAAGGTGGCTTAGAGAGAGAGAGAGAGGGCCACATCTGAGCAACAAAGAGGTACTCAGGGGGAGAGTCTTAGGCACAATTATAAGCAGGTTTAGCCTCTCCTTTGCAGTAATGAGCTTCATAAGGGCAAGTCTCAAGATAGAGGGCTCAGCACACCAAACAGCCAGTCCTCAATGTTTGCGAGAACATCAGCAACAATCCAGAGACGAAGCCCAACACCTCCACATTTTCTCCCAGCTTCTCAGGGAGGTCCTGCATATATTTTTTATTCTCTGCCCAAATTACTCTTGGATGTGTTGCTATTTCACACTAACCTATGCAAACCCACCAGGTCCCACTTCCTATTAAAAGTTCCATGTACTTATGGTATTTGAACAAACTGCATGAGTTAAATTGTTTAGGAAATATAGATCCTGCACCAAATAAACATCTCTTTCCTTGGTCCCACATGGAATTTGAAGTTTTAAAACACAGTCAGTACTGTCCCCCACCCCCTGGCCCGATCCGCCATAGTCCTAACCATATCTGCTTCATTCATATCTCTGAAGTCTGGGCTCTTTTTCAGCTTTTTTTTTTTTTTTTTAACAGTTGCTGTATGTGTTAATACTGATATTCATATCTGCCAAGCTCCAGCTTTGAGTTTCAGGTGTCACACAGATACCCAAAGTTCTAAGGGTATATCAGGTTATACACAAAGGGATCAGCATCTCAGAATCTGGAGATAGCCATTACAATTCAGGAATAGATGTGACTGTTGTAAGAGCTTGCAATCTAGAGACCACATGATATAGATACTTTGATGAGTCCAGACTAGTTGTCTTTGAGAGATCGTCATTGGGGGCAATGCTTCTTGAGTACTGCCAATCTTCTGTTTCTTTACCAGGGTAGTGGTTGCCCTAAGGTGTCAGCTTTATAATTTTTTATTAGGATGCACAATAATTATTATATGTATCAAATTTGTATGTATTTTACATTTCACAATTTTAAAAAGGAGGAAATTATCAGGAAGGATGTGATTATAGTTACCGAATTCCATGCTTTTCCCCTTACACAATCCTTCCTTGCTAGAATAAGGTTAAGAATTATTGACTTCCTAAGGTCTCCTAGGTCCAGTCATGATAAGTGATCAATCAGATTAAGTGCCTGGGCTAATTTTGTAGTTCCCTACTTGTGAGGGTCTCTTTGCTGCCACTTTCAAAAGTTCCTTCCAATTCTACCCTCTCCAAAGTGTTGGTTTCTCCCTTTGTACCCAAGTTACATGAGCTGAGAGGTAACAGCCTCCTCCTTCACCCCCACCCCCAAAATTTACTACCCCCCTGTTCCTTGCCTGACAAAAGAATAGTGGCAGAAGCTTTGGCATACAGCTTGGAAAAGTTTCTGGCTCCTGATCAAGAGGATTAGACTAAGAAAGAGCACTAGCTAATGGTTCAAGTGTTAGTTAGGGATAATGTTTCTTTGCTTCTATTCCTAGCAGTACTGTACTAGCACAGGATTGGTTCAAATTAACACCTGACTTTCTATCTGTGAAATAAGACCAATCTATCTGGGCTCACAAATTACTTGGGAATAAATGTTTTTGTTGATACCATAAGGGTGACTGACCAAAGAAGTCAGAGAATTTTTATACATAAAATAACTCCAAATCTGCTTGTAAACACCATGCCATTCCACAACATCATTCCTTTTTTTAGCTACTTATTTTTTGAGAACAGACTGTGTCACTGAACAGATGCAGGCTTTGCTGGGAAGGAAAGAAGTGGAGGCAGGTTACAAGAGAAGTGTAAAGTATAGGGCTTACCTTCAAGTTTCTTATAATCCTGTGGAGAGAGAAAATGTTCAACTAGGAGGAAAATGGTTGTAGCAAAGCAGTGAAATATCTCAGTAATTTGGAGGGTGTAATCATTTCTTCATATGTCAGAGGTGAGGCTGACCTTTGAGGAAGGGGAAGAAGGTTTTTGGAGCTAATTAATGATGAAAAATTAGGGTGCTGTATACGTTCGCTACGAGTGGAGGCCAACAGATTTTCTTTCAAACACCCCTTTGGAAGCTATGTTTCCTCTCAAAAAGTAGCTCTGCTCATTCCAACTGGTATATGTTCTTTCAAGTCCTCAGCAGATTCTAGAAACTTTATTTCCCTGATCCCCCCACCTTTACACCAGTGTTACTGCCTGTCTTGGAAAGTAATAGGATTATACTCCTTGAATGGTTTCTATACCCTAGCTGGTCCACAAGTTTTGATTGACCTTTCACCTATTAGGGCCCAGGAGTGAAGTTTGACTCCATCAAGGAAAAGTGGTGAGAGATGTGATTCTGTGTAGGACAGTGTCTGACTCTCAGTGGGGTGGCACAGATGAAATGAGAGAGATGGGGACAATCCTCTCTTCTATATGATATGCTTTCCCAGTGACCAAAATTTTATGTTTTTATTTATTTAATATATGTTTCTCCAGCTAAAAGATAAGCTCCATGAAAGTAGTGCCCATGTCTTTTCATTCTCTGCTATATTCCCAGCACCTAGCACAGTATATGCAGATAGTAAGTATTCTATATTTATCCAATTGATTAATTAGTTAATTAATTGGGAATAAAATTCTGAGAGGATGAGAACGGAAACTAGCAAACAAGAGAGTAAAGGTTGTGAAAAATAAACTGAGTTCTTTGTTGGCAGACATGGAATGACTGCAAAAACAGAACAGGAAGTGTGAATAGTAGAGCTTTTTAGTAATGGTGGTGAGAAAGCGAGAATGGGAGGAACAAAACTAATATTTTTCAAGCATCTTCTAAGTGCCAAGTGCTTTAACATATATGAACTCATTCATTCATTAGGTAGGTACTATGATGATACACATTTTGCAGATGAAAGCATTAAATCTCAGAGAGATTGGATAACTTGCTCATGGCCACTGTTGTGAAACAATTCTGCATGGGTCTTTCATGATTCTGCAAGTCTTGTGGGCAGTCACTGACTGAATTTATTCTAGACTATCTTTTCAAGGATGTTTGTATAGTTAGCAGCTTCAGAAGATACGGTGTCTCCTTCTGGAGCAAAGGACAGGCATACCTACTGTCTATTCATAAATGATTCAGATTCATTAAGCTCAGCGTAGCTCTCCTGTAACACAACCCACAGTATGTGAAGGTGTCATCTGGCCCTCTTCAAGTAACTTTTATCAATGGGACTTGGGGGCAAGGGGAACTGATGCAAGGAAATGCTTATACTCTTTCTACTACTATTGGTGTGAGTAATTAAGTCCTTTGCTGCTGACCCAGGAGTCTCATGTCTTCTGCCAGCCTCCATGAAAATGTGGCAGGCTAACTTGTTAGCTTGCAAGCAAGGTAAAATCTCAGAACCTTCACAGTTGCTGACAGTCACAGATGTGAACAGTATCACAGTTGGGCATTCCACCCATGTCTGTTTGACTCCAGAATCCACATTCATTCCCCAGGATGGTGATGCCTCCTGAGCTACACTCACAGCTAGTTGCTACATCTTATGATTTCATTCCTCCCTGCCATTCCCCCATATCTATATGTCACTAGACCTCACCTCACTTTTTTTTTCCTTCAGGAACAGCTTTATTGAAGAATCTCAGAACATTTTAGAAACATCTTTAGGTAAGTTTTTCTTAAACTGGAACCTGCAGGCCCATGGGGCCAGTGTCTACATAAGCATTTTAAAGTTTGAATTTCAATGTAATATGAAAAAGCATTATTCTACATCACCTGAATAACCACTTCATAAGTAAACACTGAATTATATCAGTGCCTGGAATTGCAGTGTGTTAACTTAAAGTGGTACCAAGTAGTAACTAGTAACCTAAAATAATAGCATTAAGTGTTGTTCAAACTGGTCCCTAAACATTCTCAGGGGTCCTTAAATTCTCAAATTTGAGAAACACTGTTCTAAACTTTTACAAGAATGTTTAACTGTAATTGAAATTTGTAACCTGAGAAACCTAACATCCATGACATATCTAATTTGAATTACCCCCCCCCAAAAAAAAACACCATCAAAAACAAAAACTTAGGAACTCTTTATAAAAATATCAAATTTATTTCAATATCTAGTTTCATTTTTAAATTAGCTGTTGGACAATTTTCTGTAACTTAAAATTCATATAAAAAGTAAGGAAAACATTAATAAGCTATGAAAGACTGACCAAGAAAAAAAATTTTAGAGCACATATTTACAAAAGCCATGTTTAATAGCAAAAATTCCAGTTTTACTACTTAATGAGAAACAGTCTTTAGCTCTTTACTTCCAAATGTAACATTCTCATTTTGAAGTAATTTATCTATTTTCACCCCAATTACTATGCCCAACAAAATTTTTCCAAGCTTTCCTTAACACTTACGAAGCACGACTCAACTATTCATCTTAAGAGTTCCTTAAAAGAACTCTTTTGTTTGATCAAAAAGTATAGACATCACTACCACATGAGTTAAACAAAAAAATGGAGTAAAAAACAAAAGTAGTATATTGTAAGATGGCAGACTGGTGAGCTGTATGTTTTAGTTACTCCTCCAGGAAAGTAGGTAGAAAGCCAGGAACTGCGTGGACTGGACACCACAGAGCAATCTCACTTTGGGCATACTTCATACAACACTCATGAAAACGTGGAACTGCTGAGATCAGCGAAATCTGTAAGTTTTTGCGGCCAGGGGACCCGCGCCCCTCCCTGCCAGGCTCAGTCCCGGGGGAGGAGGGGCTGTCAGCTCCGGGAAGGAGCAGGGAGAACTGCAGTGGCAGCCCTTATCGGAAACTCATTCTACTGAGTCAAACTCCAACCATAGATAGACTGAGACCAGACACCAGAGAATCTGAGAGCAGCCAGCCCAGCAGAGAGGAGACAGGCATAGAAAAAAAACAACACGAAAAACTCCAAAATAAAAGCGGAGGACTTTTGGAGTTCTGGTGAACATAGAAAGGGGAAGGGCCCTGAGGTGCATATGAAAATCCTGAAGAAAAGCTGATCTCTCTGCCCTGTGGACCTTTCCTTAATGGCCCTGGTTGCTTTGTCTCTTAGCATTTCAATAACCCATTAGATCTCTGAGGAGGGCCCGTTTTTTGTTTGTTTGTTTGTTTGTTTGTTTTGTTTTCTTTTGTTTTTTTAATCCTTTTTTCTTTTTCTAAAACAATTACTCTAAGAAGCCCAATACAGAAAGCTTCAAAGACTTGCTATTTGGGCAGGTCAAGTCAAGAGCAGAACTAGGAGAGCTCTGAGACAAAACGCAATAATCCAGTGGCTGAGAAAATTCACTAAACACCACAACTTCCCAAGAAAAGGGGGGTGTCCGCTCACAGCCATCATCCTGGTGGACAGGAAACTCTCCTGCCCATCGCCAGCCCCATACCCCAGAACTGCCCCAGACAACCCAGTGTGACGGAAGTGCTTCAAATAACAGGCACACACCACAAAACTGGGCGTGGACATTAGCCTTCCCTGCAACCTCAGCTGATTGTCCCAGAGTTGGGAAGGTAGAGCAGTGTGAATTAACAAAGCCCCATTCAGCCATTATTTCAGCAGACTGGGAGCCTCCCTACACAGCCCAGCAGCCCAGAACTGCCCTGGGGGGACGGCACTCACCTGTGACATAGCACAGTCATCCCTCAACAGAGGACCCAGGGTGCACGGCCTGGAAGAGGGGCCCACTTGCAAGTCTCAGGAGCCATACGCCAATACCAAGGACTTGTGGGTCAGTGGCAGAGACAAACTGTGGCAGGACTGAACTGAAGGATTAGACTATTGCAGCAGCTTTAAAACTCAAGGATCACCAGGGAGATTTGATTGTTAGTGCCACCCCCCCTCCCTGACTACCCAGAAACACGCCCCATATACAGGGCAGGCAACACTAACTACACACGCAAGCTTGGTACACCAATTGGACCCCACAAGACTCACTCCCCCACTCACCAAAAAGGCTAAGCAGGGGAGAACTGGCTTGTGGAGAACAGGTGGCTCGTGGACGCCACCTGCTGGTTAGTTAGAGAAAGTGTACTCCACGAAGCTGTAGATCTGATAAATTACAGATAAGGACTTCAATTGGTCTACAAATCCTAAAAGAACCCTATCAAGTTCAGCAAATGCCAAGAGGCCAAAAACAACAGAAAATTATAAAGCATATGAAAAAACCAGACGATATGGATAACCCAAGCCCAAGCACCCAAATTAAAAGACCAGAAGAGACACAGCACCTAGAGCAGCTACTCAAAGAACTAAAGATGAACAATGAGACCATAGTATGGGAGATAAAGGAAATCAAGAAGACCCTAGAAGAGCATAAAGAAGACATTGCAAGACTAAATTAAAAAATGGATGATCTTATGGAAATTAAAGAAACTGTTGACCAAATTAAAAAGATTCTGGATACTCATAGTACAAGACTAGAGGAAGTTGAACAACGAATCAGTGACCTCGAAGATGACAGAATGGAAAATGAAAGCATAAAAGAAAGAATGGGGAAAAAAATTGAAAAAATCGAAATGGACCTCAGGGATATGATAGATAATATGAAACGTCCAAATATAAGACTCATTGGTGTCCCAGAAGGGGAAGAAAAGGGTAAAGGTCTAGGAAGAGTATTCAAAGAAATTGCTGGGGAAAACTTCCCAAATCTTCTAAACAACATAAATACACAAATCATAAATGCTCAGCGAACTCCAAATAGAATAAATCCAAATAAACCCACTCCGAGACATATACTGATCACACTATCAAACACAGAAGAGAAGGAGCAAGTTCTGAAAGCAGCAAGAGAAAAGCAATTCACCACATACAAAGGAAACAGCATAAGACTAAGTAGTGACTACTCAGCAGCCACCATGGAGGCGAGAAGGCAGTGGCACGATATATTTAAAATTCTGAGTGAGAGGAATTTCCAGCCAAGAATACTTTATCCAGCAAAGCTCTCCTTCAAATTTGAGGGAGAGCTTAAATTTTTCACAGACAAAGAAATGCTGAGAGAATTTGCTAACAAGAGACCTGCCCTACTGGAGATACTAAAGGGAGCCCTACAGACAGAGAAACAAAGAAGGACAGAGAGACTTGGAGAAAGGTTCAGTACTAAAGAGATTCGGTATGGGTACAATAAAGGATATTAATAGAGGGGAAAAATATGACAAACATAAACCAAAGGATAAGATGGCTGATTTAAGAAATGCCTTCACGGTTATAATGTTGAATGTAAATGGATTAAACTCCCCAATTAAAAGATATAGATTCGCAGAATGGATAAAAAAAAATGAACCATTAATATGTTGCATACAAGAGACTCATCTTAGACATAGGGACACAAAGAAACTGAAAGTGAAAGGATGGAAAAAATATTTCATGCAAGCTACAGCCAAAAGAAAGCAGGTGTAGCAATATTAATCTCAGATAAAATAGACTTCAAATGCAGGGATGTTTTGAGAGACAAAGAAGGTCACTACATACTAATAAAGGGGGCAATTCAGCAAGAAGAAATAACAATAGTAAATGTCTATGCACCCAATCAAGGTGCCACAAAATACATGAGAGAAACACTGGCAAAACTAAAGGAAGCAATTGATGTTTCCACAATAATTGTGGGAGACTTCAACACATCACTCTCTCCTATAGATAGATCAACCAGACAGAAGACCAATAAGGAAATTGAAAACCTAAACAATCTGATAAATGAATTAGATTTAACAGACATATACAGGACATTACATCCCAAATCACCAGGATACACATACTTTTCTAGTGCTCATGGAACTTTCTCCAGAATAGATCATATGCTGGGACATCAAACAAGCCTCAATAAATTTAAAAAGATTGAAATTATTCAAAGCACATTCTCTGACCACAATAGAATACAATTAGAAGTCAATAAGCATCAGAGACTTAGAAAATTCACAAACACCTGGAGGTTAAACAACACACTCCTAAACAATCAGTGGGTTAAAGAAGAAATAGCAAGAGAAATTGCTAAATATATAGAGACGAATGAAAATGAGAACACAACATACCAAAACCTATGGGATGCAGCAAAAGCAGTGCTAAGGGGGAAATTTATAGCACTAAACGCATATATAAAAAAGGAAGAAAGAGCCAAAATCAAAGAACTAATGGATCAACTGAAGAAGCTAGAAAATGAACAGCAAACCAATCCTAAACCAAGTAGAAGAAAAGAAATAACAAGGATTAAAGCAGAAATAAATGACATAGAGAACAAAAAAACAATAGAGAGGATAAATCTCACCAAAAGTTGGTTCTTTGAGAAGATCAACAAGATTGACAAGCCCCTAGCTAGGCTGACAAAATCAAAAAGAGAGAAGACCCATATAAACAAAATAATGAATGAAAAAGGTGACATAACTGCAGATCCTGAAGAAATTAAAAAAAATATAAGAGGATATTATGAACAACTGTATGGCAACAAACTGGATAATGTAGAAGAAATGGACAATTTCCTGGAAACATATGAACAACCTAGACTGACCAGAGAAGAAATAGAAGACCTCAACCAACCCATCACAAGCAAGGAGATCCAATCAGTCATCAAAAATCTTCCCACAAATAAATGCCCAGGGCCAGATGGCTTCACAGGGGAATTCTACCAAACTTTCCAGAAAGAATTGACACCAGTCTTACTCAAACTCTTTCAAAACATTGAAGAAAATGGAATACTACCTAACTCATCTTATGAAGCTAACATCAATCTAATACCAAAACCAGGCAAAGATGTTACAAAAAAGGAAAACTACCAGCCAATCTCCCTAATGAATATAGATGCAAAAATCCTCAACAAAATACTTGCAAATCGAATCCAAAGACACATTAAAAAAATCATACACCATGACCAAATGGGGTTTATTCCAGGCATGCAAGGATGGTTCAACATAAGAAAATCAATCAATGTATTACAACACATTAACAAGTCAAAAGGGAAAATTCAATTAATCATCTCAATAGATGCTGAAAAAGCATTTGACAAAATCCAACATCCCTTTTTGATAAAAACACTTCAAAAGGTAGGAATTGAAGGAAACTTCCTCAACATGATAAAGAGCATATATGAAAAACCCACAGCCAGCATAGTACTCAATGGAGAGAGACTGAAAGCCTTCCCTCTAAGATCAGGAACAAGACAAGGATGCCCGCTCTCACCACTGTTATTCAACATTGTGCTGGAAGTGCTAGCCAGGGCAATCCAGCAAGACAAAGAAATGAAAGGCATCCAAATTGGAAAAGAAGAAGTAAAACTGTCATTGTTTGCAGATGATATGATCTTATATCTAGAAAACCCTGAGAAATCGACGATTCAGCTACTAGAGCTAATAAACAAATTTAGCAAAGTAGTGGGATACAAGGTTAATGCACATAAGTCAGTAATGTTTCTATATGCTAGAAATGAACAAACTGAAGAGACACTCAAGAAAAAGATACCATTTTCAATAGCAACGAAAAAAATCAAGTACCTAGGAATAAACTTAACCAAAGATGTAAAAGACCTATACAAAGAAAACTACATAACTCTACTAAAAGAAATAGAAGGGGACCTTAAAAGATGGAAAAATATTCCATGTTCATGGATAGGAAGACTAAATGTCATTAAGATGTCAATTCTACCCAAACTCATCTACAGATTCAATGCAATCCCAATCAAAATTCCAACAACCTACTTTGCAGACTTGGAAAAGCTAGTTATCAAATTTATTTGGAAAGGGAAGATGCCTCGAATTGCTAAAGACACTCTAAAAAAGAAAAACCAAGTGGGAGGACTTACACTCCCTGACTTTGAAGCTTATTATAAAGCCACAGTTGCCAAAACAGCATGGTACTGGCACAAAGATAGACATATAGATCAATGGAATCGAATTGAGAATTCAGAGATAGACCCTCAGATCTACGGCCGACTGATCTTTTATAAGGCCCCCAAAGTCACTGAACTGAGTCATAATGGTCTTTTCAACAAATGGGGCTGGGAGAGTTGGATATCCATATCCAAAAGAATGAAAGAGGACCCCTACCTCACCCCCTACACAAAAATTAACTCAAAATGGACCAAAGATCTCAATATAAAAGAAAGTACCATAAAACTCCTAGAAGATAATGTAGGAAAACATCTTCAAGACCTTGTATTAGGCGGCCACTTCCTGGACTTTACACCCAAAGCACAAGCAACAAAAGAGAAAATAGATAAATGGGAACTCCTCAAGCTTAGAAGTTTCTGCACCTCAAAGGAATTTCTCAAAAAGGTAAAGAGGCAGCCAACTCAATGGGAAAAAATTTTTGGAAACCATGTATCTGACAAAAGACTGATATCTTGCATATATAAAGAAATCCTACAACTCAATGACAATAGTACAGTCATCTCAATTATAAAATGGGCAAAAGATATGAAAAGACAGTTCTCTGAAGAGGAAATACAAATGGCCAAGAAACACATGAAAAAATGTTCAGCTTCACTAGCTATTAGAGAGATGCAAATTAAGACCACAATGAGATACCATCTAACACCGGTTAGAATGGCTGTCATTAAACAAACAGGAAACTACAAATGCTGGAGGGGATGTGGAGAAATTGGAACTCTTATTCACTGTTGGTGGGACTGTATAATGGTTCAGCCACTCTGGAAGTCAGTCTGGCAGTTCCTTAGAAAACTAGATATAGAGTGACCATTCGATCCAGCGATTGCACTTCTCATTATATACCCGGAAGATCGGAAAGCAGTGACACGAACAGATATCTGCACGCCAATGTTCACAGTAGCATTATTCACAATTGCCAAGAGATGGAAACAACCCAAATATCCTTCAACAGATGAGTGGATAAATAAAATGTGGTATATACACAGGATGGAATACTACGCGGCAGTAAGAAAGAACGATCTGGTGAAACATATGACAACATGGATGAACCTTGAAGACATAATGCTAAGCAAATAAGCCAGGCACAAAAAGAGAAATATTATATGCTACCACTAATGTGAACTTTGAAAAATATAAAACAAATGGCTTATAATGTAGAATGTAGGGGAACTAGCAATAGAGAGCAATTAAGGAAGGGGGAACAATAATCCAAGAAGAACAGATAGGCTATTTAACGTTCTGGGGATGCCCAGGAATGACTATGGTCTGTTAATTTCTGATGGATATAGTAGGAGCAAGTTCACAGAAATGTTGCTATATTAGGTAACTTTCTTGGGGTAAA
The DNA here is from genome assembly GCF_015220235.1 of Choloepus didactylus. NCBI lineage: Eukaryota > Metazoa > Chordata > Mammalia > Pilosa > Megalonychidae > Choloepus > Choloepus didactylus. The sequence continues at coordinate 144,401,262 of NC_051334.1, forward strand.
GTAGGAACATGTTGGAAGTTAAGCAGTTATCTTAGGTTAGTTGTCTTTTTCTTACTCCCTTGTTATGGTCTCTTTAAAATGTTCTTTTATTGTATGTTTGTTTTCCTTTTAACTTTTTTTTCATACAGTTGATTTAAAAAAGAAGGGAAAGTTAAAAAAAAAAAAAAAAACAAGGAAAAAAAAAAAAGATGCAGTGCCCCCTTGAGGAGCCTGTGGAGAATGCAGGGGTATTCGCCTACCCCACCTCCATGGTTGCTAACATGACCACAGACATAGGGGACTGGTGGTTTGATGGATTGAGCCCTCTACCACAGGTTTTACCCTTGGGAAGACGGTTGCTGCAAAGGAGAGGCTAGGCCTCCCTATGGTTGTGCCTAAGAGCCTCCTCCCGAATGCCTCTTTGTTGCTCAGATGTGGCCCTGTCTCTCTAGCTAAGCCAACTTGAAAGGTGAAATCACTGCCCTCCCCCCTACATGGGATCAGACACCCAGGGGAGTGAATCTCCCTGGCAACGTGGAATATGACTCCCGGGGAGGAATGTAGACCTGACATCGTGGGACGGAGTACATCTTCTTGACCAAAAGGGGGATGTGAAAGGAAATGAAATAAGCTTCAGTGGCAGAGAGAATCCAAAAGGAGCCGAGAGGTCACTCTGGTGGGCACTCTTATGCACACTTTAGACAACCCTTTTTAGGTTCTAAAGAATTGGGGTAGCTGGTGGTGGATACCTGAAACTATCAAACTACAACCCAGAACCCATGAATCTCGAAGACAGTTGTATAAAAATGTAGCTTATGAGGGGTGACAATGGGATTGGGAAAGCCATAAGGACCACACTCCACTTTGTCTAGTTTATGGATGGATGAGTAGAAAAATAGGGGAAGGAAACAAACAGACAAAGGTACCCAGTGTTCTTTTTTACTTCAATTGCTCTTTTTCACTCTAATTATTATTCTTGTTATTCTTGTGTGTGTGCTAATGAAGGTGTCAGGGATTGATTTGGGTGATGAATGTACAACTATGTAATGGTACTGTGAACAATCGAAAGTACGATTTGTTTTGTATGACTGCGTGTTATATGAATATATCTCAATAAAATGAAGATAAAAAAAAGTAGTATATTGTAATCAAATTACCTGATAAGAATATTAACTATTTCACATTTCTACTTAGCGCAAGCAAAAATAAAGAGGTTTCAAGGTACTAAAATGTTTGGCATTTGTACTGCAAGCTTTAAATTATAATTTTATTCTACACAAGTCATGTCTAAAAAAATGGCCGTGCTCGTAAATAAAAAAAATGTTATATCCAGCAGGCAGTATTCTACTAGTCAAGAGAACTCTTTATAAAATTAGGTTTAAAAAATGCAGAATGTCTGATATTTATATTACCAGTGTAAAGGCTAAAAATCACACAAACCATACAGAAAATAAAGAATTAAATGATTAATATTTGCTTTGAGGAAACCAGAAATGATTATATTGCATGAAATAAGCAATAATGACAAAGGATGTGATTAATAAACTTTTTTAAGCCCAAACATACTTTTCATCTTAAAGAGGACAATTCTCACTTTTACTTTCTTTGTCCAGAACAGGACCTGAATTTAAGCTGTTATTTGAATAAAGTTCATAATCTAAAGTCATTTTTTTCACCATAGGATATTTTTATTTCAGTAGATAGCCTAATAAATGATCAGTTATAAAGATTTTGTAGAATAAATGCCAATTTACCCAATAACTGTCACAGATACCAACATATTTCTATATCCAAGCGTAAAAGGTACTACAGTACTGGGGTCATAACTAACATGATTCTTCCATATAGTCAGACTTTGTTACTATATAATACGGTCACAAAACCCAAAGAAGAAACCTTAGTTGAGTCCTTCTCCAAAGCTGCATAATTTTCCAAATAATTTTCCTCTGGTTTCAGAGCCTGTTCTTTTCTTCAATCCTTTTTTAGTCATTTGGCTTTTGTAATATTTTTCTGACGTTTTTGTTTCTTCTTCTGCTCCTTTTCCCTGGCCTCAATCATCTTGGCCAGTTTCCAGGATAGTACAGCACTTGCTAGGAACAATGGAGTAAGGGCCAAAATCAGTTGTAAGGAAGCCATATGGGTCCTTTGCAGCCCATTCCACAACATGCTCAGCCCAAGCCTTTATATCAAACATCTTTGTAGTGGTCTTAGGAAAACTTATGCTTGAGTCGTGATCTCTAACTTTGTCCTGGAATTACTAGAGAGCCAATCACAATTTCAGGTGACCCTTGGTTGTCGTCTTCTTTAGTTCTGCCATACAATTCTGAGAGAAGGTTTAAATTCTTTCTTTCCCCTAATGGGGCCGCTGACCCCTGGGGGCCACATTCACCCCAGAACCTCGGCCTGCACTGCCTCAGGCCCGGGCCTCTACACTCAACGGCAGGCCCGGCGGGATTCGCGGAGCTGAGGGACCCTGGTAACCCGAGCCCTGCCACGCCTCGCCTCCCCGGCGCGGTGGCCCACTCCGCTGAGTACCGAGGTAAATCTACCGCAATGACCTGACTCCAGCCTCCCGTACATCGTGCCCAGAGCCCGAGGCCCTCACCTCACTTTTCAAGTTGGATGGTTTGGGTGTCCCATTAGGCAGAGAAGAGGTTTGAAGTATCTGATTAATGGTCTTTCCTTTTGTCTCCTACATTAATGGAAGACTTTAATCTATCATCCCATTTTCTAATTCATGCTGTTGTCCCATGGTTATGGTTCTTGCAATAGTTGGCCTTTTGCCAGGCAGATTCATATTGATGGACAGGAATTCTCAGAGGACATAGCAGTTGTAGCACCTTAGACAAGTCATAAATAATCAGCTGGCTTTTTCTCTTTGGTAGCTAGTTGACAAATGCTACATCAAATGACACTAGGCTTCCTATATTCCTGCTGGGCCACCTGGATGGTAGTTAAGGGGCTGTACAACGGTGGGGTCCCAAGACGACATTTTTTTTAATCTTCATTTTATTGCTCTATATTCACATACCACGCATTCATACAAAACAAACAGTACATTCGATTGTTCACAGTACCGTTACATAGTTGTACATTCATCACCTAAATCAATCCCTGACACCTTCATTAGCACACACATAAAAATAACAAGAATAATAATTAAAGTGAAAAAGAGCAATTGAAGTAAAAAAGAACACTGGGTACCTTTGTCTGTTTGTTTGTTTGTTTCCTTCCCCTATTTTTCTACTCATCCATCCATAAACTAAACAAAGGGGAGTGTGGTCCTTATGGCTTTCCCAATCCTATTTTCACCCCTCATAAGCTACATTTTTATACAATTGTCTTCGAGATTCATGGGTTCTGGGTTGTAGTTTGATAGTTTCAGGTATCCACCACCAGCTACCCCAAATCTTTAGAACCTAAAACGGGTTGTCTAAAGTGTGCATAAGAGTGCCCACCAGAGTGACCTCTTGGCTCCTTTTGGAATCTCTCTGCCACTGAAGCTTATTTCATTTCCTTTCACATCCCCCTTTTGGTCAAGAAGATGTTCCCCATCCCACGATACCAGGTCTGCATTCCTCCCCAGTAGTCATATTCCACATTGCCAGGGAGATTCACTCCCCTGGGTGCCAAAATGACTTTTTATATATATTTCTAACTCCCAGATTAATTATATGAAGAGGTTTCAGTAGATATTTCTAATCTCAGTAGTCCTAACTATCCCTTTTGTTCATGTAGGTCTTTTGGTTTCATTTTCACCAAACTCTTTTTATCTCTAATGATTTTGGGATCTTAGACAATTGTTCTCTCTCTTCACTGAAGCTGGAGCAATAGCTGCCAGCATGGGACTGGGGAGAGAAAAAAGAGGCCATGGAGCAGTGAGGCCATTCCCGCTCATCATGTTTCCCTCAGAGGACTGTTCTTTCAGAAGGTCTGACGATTTATCTAGCACGTTCACCACAGTAATTGCTTGCCATCCTCACAACAGCCCTTTGAGGAAACTGAGGCCCAGAGAAGTTAAGTGACTCTAGTTCAAGATCACACTAGTGGTGCATTTATAGCAGCACTAGAGCTAGGATTCTTTTCCGTCTTGGATACTTGGTGAATTCAGAGGATAGTGCCCTGTTTTTGACAAGGTAAAGGAGAGTAGGAACGTAAGTATGAGGATTCTTATTTTTGGCACCTTCTGGTTGTCCTACCCAAAAGACAGAATCTCAGGGGGCTAAGGAGAGAGTCAAGTCAATGCCAAACCATGTTATGCTTCCTTCCAAAAAGTCAGGGTGGAAGGATCATTTGGGTGGGTTAAGGACTGCTGTACTGCAGAGGTGGGGACAGGGAGTCCCAGAGTCTAACTAGACCGCAACTTTTTCTTTCATCTCCCTGCACCAAAATCTGTGATGGGTAGGTGTCTTGGGATCACAGTCAGTAGTCTTCCTCTTTGGAGTCTAGACAGATGGCTGGTTCTCCTGACAGAGTTTTGAGCAGTGAAAATGGCCTCCCATAACCTTCTCCTGTCCCTCCCCTAATCCCCTCCAGCATCTGTTGTTCTTGTCTGGACAGAGGATGATTGTTTAATTTCTTCATTTTTGAACATAGATTTACCAAGCTGGGTCCTGCTTGAGTTGGAGCCAGAGGTGATGGAAAGAAAACAGTTCAAAAAACGACTACACACTCATTATTGTAAGTATGATAAATAGTGCTGAATTTTGAGTAAATCTGGTTGAAACGGGTAGTTTAGAGTCATGTATGTCACCAGAAGGAAAGCTAAAGGTGAAAATGTGGGAATGTATAACTCAGGGAATCTTCAATACAAATACAGTACAGATGTTAAACAGTTTTCTTATGGACTAGAACAAATGTACAACACTATTACAGGGCATTAATAAATGGGTATTTGGGGAAAATGTACCTATTGAAAACTATGGACTATAATTAACAGTAATCTCAATATTCTTTTATCAACAGTAACAAATGTACCACACTAATGCTAGGAGTCAATAATAAGGGGGGAAAGGGGTGTGGGATAGTTTGGGTTTTCCTTTATATTTTCATTTTATCTTATTATTCTTTTTGGAGTAATGGAAATGTTCTAAAATTGATTGGGATGATGATTGCAAAACTATGTGATGATACTGGTGCCATTGATGGTATACTTCAGATGGATTGTATGGAGTGTGAATATATCTCAATAAAATTGCATTTTTTAAAGAAAGGATTACATAAATTGGGATTTCCACTAGCCTAAACCAAGCAAGGAGGACTGGAGATAGGAAAGTGAGGCATTTGGAAGATAGGCATGTGGAAGGAAGGGAGAGTCTGGAGAAAGTGAGCTCAGGGTTTCCTTTCTTGGGCTTGTGTGGCTGTTTAAAGAGACAAGGAAACAATCAGCTTATTTCTGTCCTTCCAGATCCTCAGGTAGGCAGCAACTTGCCCTAGAGATACATTCCTTTGCAGTGTGGGCATTAGGAGTTCTTTAAGAACTGGGAAACTCATAGAGGCTGCATTAATTTAATCCTTTCATTTAGGATGCCTTGAGAAAAGAAAGATTATGGTGAGGATATGCATTGCCTGGAAAACCACCAGATTCCAAGGCTCTAGGTATCAGCTTCTTGTTCTCTTCTTTTTTATGATGTCCTGCTTCCTTAGCAAGTTTGCTGCAGAGTATTGGACATGCAGTCACCATGATCTGAGAGGACTAATACAGAGGGCTTTACTCTGAAAGTTTATGTCAGCCCTTGTGATAACCTACCTATGAGATTCAGTTGAACAAGAGAGAAGCAGTGCCAGTTCTCTGTGTATGTGAAATAGGCAACTGTCTGTGTCAGTGTTTCCCAAATCATGGTCCTCAGACCCCTGCATCATATTCATGTTAGTGCTTATTAAACCTGCAAATTTTAGGGCCCTTCTTTAGACCCTCAGAACCAGAACTTCGGAGTTGGGATTGGGTGAGCTGCATAATTAACAAACTCCTCAGGTGACTGTGCACACCAAAGTTCAGAACCTCTACTCGATACTCTTCGAGCTTTCACTCAAGTTGGTGCCTCTTTCTGGAAAGTTCTTTCCCTCCCATCTCTGCTTGGGGAAATCCTTCCTCATCCCTGGATACCAGGCTCAGATGTAATTGTCTCAATGAAGCTTTCCCAGATTTCATGTCTCTCTGACTCCAAATCCTGTTGCTATGGGATAGGGTATTTAAGGAGCGTAAGAACTGAGGTCAGGGCATTATTAGGATATGAGAAGGCAAATCTGTGATAGAGCTGGAGGGAAGATTTATGATCTCTTCGCCAACATTTCATTTGGAACGATGTTAAACCTACAAAACAATTGAAAGTATTTTATAATGAATACCAACATACCTTTCACCTAAAAATTTTAAATATTTTACAACCTTTGTGCTCTCTCCTCCCTCTCTCTCCCTCTTTTCCTCTCTCTCTCTCTCCCCCTCTCCCCCTCTAACTCTCTTCCTCTCTCCCTCTCCCCCTCCCTCCCACTCTTCGTCTCCCCCCCACCACACACACGCACACATTACACGTATGTATGTTTTTGTATGTATTTGGCTGCACTGCTTGAAACTAAATTGCAGCTACCATGCCACTTCACATCTAAATACTTCAGTATGTTTCTCCTATGAACAAGAATATTCTCTCATTCTTTTGCATAATCATAATACCATTATCACACCCAAGAAATTTAACATTGACAGGATAACATTATCCAACATTGAGTCCATATTAAAAGCTCTCAAATTACCTCCAAAACATCCTAGCTGTTTGCATTGATGTAGGACCCAATCAAGAAATTGATTGTCTTTTCTTTTTAGTCTCTTTTAATATAGATTCTAGACCAGTACTTTTGGCTATTTTTCTCCATGATATTGCTATTTTTTGAAGATTGGCAGGTCAGTTGACTTGCATACAATCTGGATTTGTGTGATTGTCTCCTGGGAGTTAGATTCAGATTAAATATTTTGGAAAGAATACTACAGAAGTAATTGCTGTTTATTTCCCTTTTAATCACAACAGGAGGCACATATGCCATTGCCCCATTGCTGGTGATGTTGGTGATGCTAAATTTGATCATTTAGTTAAGGCAGTTTCTGCTAGAATTCTTCATTATGAAGGTACCTTTTTTTAAAATTCATGTATAATCTATGGGGTAATACTTGGAGACTGCCTGAATATCTTGCTCCCCTACAACTTCGCCAACAGTTTTAACATCCATTGATGATCTTTGTCTATATTATTTATTAAGCTGGTAGTTGCAAGAGGAAATTTTCTAATTTTATTAGAATTTTTCCGGCATTCTTCTGTTAAGAAGAGTTTCCCTTCCCTTCTTCCTTTTTAATTATCACCACAGACTCATAGATTCTCTTTTTTAGTTTAATGTGTTAAAATTCATTCTCATTGTTATTATTTTTATGCTTATATCTTGGCCAATGGGATCCTCTTCAAGATAGACTTTGTGCCCTTTTGACATGTCTGAGCATAGTCTTCTTTTCTAGCTCATTTAGGATTTTCCCTGCCCCAGCCCTGGAATAAACCATTCCCTCAAAGAGCTCTGGTTACTTTAATGGGGGATGTTATTTTGAAACAAAGATCTGGTGCTAGGTGTGCTTGCTATTACAACAGTGTCAGGAGTTAAGTTTTGTTGAGTGTTTAGCCCCTGAATTTGTATACTTGCATTGAAGTTTCTACAAGGGTTATAAAGTTGGAAAACCCCAAACAGGGCAACCAATACTGCACCTCTGATCAGGTAGAACAGAGAATGTAAACCTCACCATAACCATGTTTAGAGAAGAGAATTGGTGACTAATTCATGAAAGGGGACTTTGGGAGGGATGATGTTGGAGGCAGAGATAAAATGACTCCAATAAGATAAATGCATATGTGCAGGAAGGGGGTAGGGATGAAATGGTATCAACCAGAAAGGGAGGATTTTGCTGCCAAGAGAGAGAGAATAGACAAATACTTAATTCAGTTTATACCATTATGGAAATGGTGGTGAGAATGGAAAGAGCGGGGAGTAAGCATGGACAAGCAAGGAGCCCAGGGACCATGAGTAGAGCTATTAAATGGCGGAGTGAGGACTTGACTCTGATTCCAAAGTCTGTGTTCTACGCTACTAATGCCTTTCTTTGCTTATCCTGTTGGGTACTTGCTCTAATGATAAACTAAGGAAAGCATGGTTAATTAAGGCAGTGTTTTCAAAATGTGGTCCAAGTAACCCCCTGCATCAGAGTCACCTGTTAAAGATGCACATTCCTGGGTTCCATCCTGGACCTATTCAATCAGACTCTGGAGATGGGACCCAAGAAAGTGTATGTTTAACAAACTCTCATGGTAATTCTTTGGTGTGCTGAAGTTGGAGCCACATGGTGTGATGTGATTGAGGGCCCTCAAAGGGTTTATCTACCTCCAAAATATAGCCCCATTCCAAGCTTAGCATGTCCACCTTCACCTTTCCCCTCCCACTTCACCCCCAAATATCCCTCACCGCCTCATCCCTCGCTTCCCCAACTGGCCCCAAATACTTAGCATGAGAGACATTAGTAGGCCAGATGGGGGTGTTGCCTCCAGTCAAAGGGGGCTTGTTCTCTTTAACACTCAGGTATTGGCCTTGTGAGAAAGAGCCCGTGAGAAAGGGCAAGGTATTTTTGTTTGTTTTTCTCCAAGGTGAGGGTAGGAAAATCTTCACCTATGTTTCTGGAAAGAATTCCTAGTGGGGGTGGACCCAGACATCATTGTTCCCTTTTCAACATTGAATAATTGTCAGAAGAGCAAGTGTCTTCCCTCTCTACCCAACCTCCTTCCCCCTCCCCTGCCCATGCTACTGGATTAAGATTTGATTACTGTCTTGACAAAGTCATGTAATGTTGGGAGTTACTTTACTAACAACACCCACCTAAGACACATAATAATAATGATGATTATAATAATAATCACCTTTATTGAGTGAACTAGGCCAAACCTTTTACATAAATTAGGTCATTTGATCCTTATATCAATCCAGTGATCTTACAGATGGGAAAACTGAGGCTCAGAGAAGTGAAGTAGTTTTCCCAAGGTCACAGAGTTATTAAGAGTTGGAACTGGATTCAAACCCAGTTCTGATTATTGAGTCCACACTTTTAAATACTATGCTATACTCCCTAATAAGCAATAATTCCACCTGACTTCAGAATTTTCTCACGATTTTCTTCTGAGGAATTCCAAGTCTACAGAATTGCTGAGACTGAAGAAGCAGGGACACCAGACTTATCATCTTTCAAGGCAGGGAGCTGATGCAGCAGAGAAATCAATTTGTATTCCATGGCCTTTCAGCAAGTGAATAACTGAAAGGAGCCATTGATGGAGCGACCTTAAGCTCTTGCTTATGAATTTGACTTTGATTTAAGAGGCAGCTGGGAGCCATTCTGATTTCTGACTGGTGCTTGCTGAATCCAGAGTGGGTTCAGGTTGGATTAATATCACTGTCTTTTGTGTGAGGAAATGCTGCTGCTGATAATAAACAGGTTTGCAGCTGTTGTTGGAAAAGACCAATGCTGCCTAACAGCCCCTTCTGTACTTAGCACACTTGATTGACTGTCTTTAGGTTTATAGCTCTCTGGAAAGAGTGTCACAGGGAAAAATGCTACCTCTTAGAATGTAGTTAACTCAATAAGAGCTCTCACTCCCACTCTACACCCTCCATTCCCAATAAACAGGGGGAAAAAGCCTTGTAAAGGTGCTCCAAATTTGTGTAGCCAACATTTTCTCTCTAGTTTGCCAATTCTTTCATGAGAATGCCCAGCCAAAATCTGCAGTGTAATGAAAAACCAAACCAAACCAAAACAAAGAAAACAAAACTATACAACCCAATAACTAGAAGGACTCTTTCCTGCTAGCAAGCATCATTTGTAATTTTGCTTCATTGTTAAAGTTACATTTAGTTTCAGGTTACCCATTTCTTAGTGACAGGGGTGTCAGGAAAAGCTCTCTGCACCTGCTGCAAAGTTTCATCTATGACTGAAGACAGACACAGACACACACAAATATAGTATCTTCCCAATTTTAGCATGTGTGCTGTTGAAGCAAGCACATGTACATATAAAGTAGCATCCTAGTTAAGCATATGTCTTGCTAAATTAAACAGCATCATATATAGACACACAAGATTTCAAAGTTAGAAGAGTCTTAAAATGCCATCTAGCAAAGCCCTCCATCCTACTGTTCATACCTGGCAGTTGGTGCTTAGAACATCTCTATACTGAGACACCAAAGTTTGGGCACCTCCAGTGACGAGTTGCTTCCTTACTTTCAGAGGCAACTGGTTTCTGTGACCAGTTTTTTTAACTAAGGTCTTTTAAAATATAAGATGAAATCCACTGCTCTTGCACTTTCTAGCCTTTGGGGGCTATTTCCTATTTCCTTCCTCTGAAATCACTCAGAAGGGAGCTCCTTTTCTGCATAGGCCCAACCCCTTTACCCGAGAGGGACTGAAACTTCTAACACTATAATGCCCAGCCAGGACCCTCTACACATTGCTTCTTCTCCCCCTCCAACTGCTCCCTTTTGATGGTTTGTGTCTCCAAGTTCCATTCCTTCAGTTGGTCCTGACCCACCTGTATTGCTCTGCTCCTCCCTGCTCACCAAGTGACCACAAATCTTCTGGAAGTCTGGGCTTCTGCAAGCCCATTGCATTGTCATCACTCAGCTTGCTGAAAGCCATTGGCTACAGCAAGTAAGCAAGTGATCAGAGAGGTGCATTGATTTTCTGAGAGGCACCAGTCTAGCTATGGCAGAAATAGGCTCTAGCTTAATAATCTGCTCATCACACACAGCAAGAGGCACCCTGACTTGTTCAAAGACACTGTGGTTGGTGCAGAGGATGAATAAGCATGATTCACTGCCACTCTGGCACCCAGGGCATGAAGAATAATAAAACCAAAGAATTGTAGCCGCTTGAGTAGTAAATTAAGAGATCCGGGGCTCAGCTAGATTCCAGACATCAATGTTACCATGGCAATAAAGGGCCCCAGCGTTCAGCAGCTATTACAGAGCAGATATCTAATAGGCTAGACTGTGTCACAGCCAAAGCCCAAGGGGCTAGCAAAGAAGACCAGTTAGCATATCCATTCATTAGGGGCCTCTGCACACTTCTTCTGTTAATTCCAATTAGATGTTTGAACCAATGTCTCTTGCTTGCATTATACTCATTGGTGCCTTTTAGCCATTGGAAGTAGGCTTGAATTTCCACAAGAACCTCACAATTTCCCAAACCCTCACTTTTTCCCTGGGGGTCTAGGCTTATACGGTCACAAACCTGTGGCCCTCAGTTCTTTGAAATGAAAGCATCCTTCATTGTACAACTGTACTCGACAGATGGAAACTCTGCTCAGGAATGTGATGCGCCAAGGGTTCTTCCTGGAACCCAGTGAAGTAGGTATCTGGGACCGCTATCTGGACCATTCAGTTCAAGGAAACCCTCTGGCCTCAGACAGTGAGCCTGCTGGCGATGCCTGCTGGCCACTGCTCAGAGGCTAGCTGTTCGGGAGGGGGAGCTTTGGGCACTGGGGACTGGCATCATCAAAGTCAGACAGTAGCTGTTCCAGCATGAAAGCCTGCCTTTCAAAGCCCAGCCCAAGCCCCACATATTCTGGGAAGCCTTTTCTGATCATTGTAGCCCCAGGTGAGTTCTCCTTCCTCCATACACTTCAGAGAGGACTCCCTATGCTGTGCAGCATTCAGAGGCAGCCTCAGCACTAGCCTGCCTGGAGCTTCCTTACCCATGACTTCAGAGTCTAAAGGGCCACTAATGCTGAAAAGGACTGAGGTCCTAAGGAGCACTCAGCAATGCCTTGGTGACTCCAACAGCAGACAGCTCTTAAGCTTCACAGCATATAGCCTCGCAGAGACTCCGTGAAGATTTAGCCAATCCCTGGGAAGGAAAAATACACAACTGCTCTTTGATGGCTGTGGGACACACTGATCACCTTCACTGCTCCACAATTGTAGAAATGACTCCCAAGAACAGATGCGATAAACTAGCCAATCTCATGGTAAAGTCAAAGGTGGTACAGCCGTCTTTTTCTCCCTTTGTAAATAGGAGGACCTAGTCCCTAAATAATTAAGGACTGTCCCTTGATTAGGGGAAGGGGCCAACCAATGAGACAGGAGCATGTTAGATTATACTGGGGAGGGTCTCATGACACAAGGGTTCACTTTCCCAGCTGCCATCAGCAGCCATGTGGTTTTACTGAAGCAGGCAACCAGGACAAAACAGGTTTATAGAAGCAACTGCTGAGACCTGTGCCCAAGGACTGTGCATGTAGTTTTGGAGAACTGGATCATTTACCTTTGAATCTGCTGTCAAATACAAAGCACTGCCCTTTTTCCTTCCTCTCTTGTCTCTGCAGCCATTGCTTCATTTGCAGCCCCATTGGCTACTTCTAGATCCATTCTGCTGCACTGTTAATCAGATTGCTTTTTTCCCCCCTCAAATTTGGCATAAATGGTTTCTCCTTCGACTACAGTCTTTTGCATGTTAGCTTTACAGTTTTCTGTCTCTGAGATCCTATGGGATTTGGTTATTTTACCCTGCCCAACAGTTGGCATTCCAGAAAGCAGCCTGGACTATAGTCAAAATACGTAGCAAATGCATAAGTATATAGGAAAAAAACAATTATCCAGAATGGTTGGGAATGGAAGACTCTGGAGAATGGAATTTTTTTGTTACCTGAGATGTCGCATCATTCCAAATCCTCTTTTGTCATCCACTCTTGGTTTTTGAAATGTTGATAAAATGACTATACTCTTGTTTCTGCCTTCATGAGGCAAGGTCAGTTAACCTACCCTTTGTTTTATTTTTGAAGTTTCCAAGGGCCTCAGGGTTCTCATCCTTAATATCAGGAATCAACACAAACACTGTAGTGGAGAAAGTGTAAGAGATAGAGCTCAATAACTATTAAAACCAGGTTATCCTCTGAAATATACTTTGTTTTTATTAAAACCAAAGAGAGGAATGAGTTTCTTTTTTTGTAAGTGTCCTCTGTCTCTTCAAGGAAGGGTATGGGGAGAGACTTGATTAAGAAGAGTCCTGATTAGTAATGTTTCAGTTAATGGAGTCCTTATTTAAAATGAAGCACAATTGATGCTGTTTTCATCAGAATAGACTTGGAGTTATTAACAAATCTATCTAAGCTATTGTGATGTTTTTCTTTGTTATGAATATGCCCAGAATCAGCATCTCCTATATTTCCAGTCATCTTAATATAATGAGGAGTGAGTTTTGAAGGAAGAGTCACAAACTCCACCCAGATCTTTTAATCACCCAGGCTCAAGTGGGGTGGACCAAACAGAACCAAAATGCTATGTGATGTTCTTGGCAGTGTCTACTAATTTTTCTCTGTTTGGAGCCCACATTGGCTTTGGGAGTTCCATATGTCTGGGAAACTGACACTACAAAGTTCTGGCTTGTTCCCTGCCCTGATGCTAAGTGATAAATATAGATCTTAACCACTACGTAAATTTGGTCAAAATTCCAAGGGATGTGTATGTGTGAGGGGCAGCACTGATGGGGCCACTCTGACATGTGGGCTAGAAAAAGGCTTTTTTATATCCAAACCCTTTTGGGGGAGGGGTGGGCTAAACAGGAGACTTTGCCTTTAAAATGAGAAAACATAATCCACGTTTGAAAGGGCTTATGGATTGACAAAATAAAAAATATTTTAGGTGGCTTGATGTATGCATGTGGGGGCAGAGCAAAGGGAATCTTTCCTGACACCCTGGATCCTTTTGCATGAGATCAGCCTTATGAAAAAGGCAAGTTATTCTTGGCCATCTCCCCTCACCCCCAAATCCCACCCGCGCCTCTCCCCCTGAACACACTAATATCCAATTCTCAACAGACATCATGACTTAAGATTTCCATTGAGCCCACCGTTTCTCAGGCACTGGAGGGGGCAAGTTGCTCACCTTCGTGACCTAGAATATCTCCCCCTCCCTTCAATGATGAGCTTGCTTTTCCACTAGGGCTTTCCCTTGATTCGGGGAAGGGGCCAACCAATGAGAGAGGGGCATATGAGATTATTTTGGGGAAGGGCTTATGCCAGGAGGTTTCACTTTTACTGGGAGCCAAGTGTCCCCAGCAGCTAGTGTCTCCTGTACCAGCAGAAGCTCTGGAACTCTTACCCACTTGCCTGCCTCTACTCCGTCTTTGCCCACAGAGCAGCCATGAGAAGGCAACTCCGGTCCAGAAGGGCTCTGGCCTTTCCTTCTGGTTATCACTACAGACTTGTGAGTCCCAGGGAGCAGAATATTTTGCTGTTCCTTTCTAGTGGGGTGGGGTGGGGGTTGTGAAGGTCTGGGCTTATGGCTACTTGTCCTAAGGATGAGCAGGACCAATGAAGTTTAAGGAATCCCAGGGATTCAAGAGGGAGCAGTGACTCTCAGTACCCAGAGCATGCCCAAATTACTGGAGGGACAGAGGAAACCCCTTTATCTGTGGAACTAAAATAAGGAAAGGGGAGGGTGCCAGAGAAAAGGGGGCCTTCTAAAATTTTTTTCTTGAGAGTCCAGAATTTGAACAGACCTTTTGGTGTTTGGGAGTAGGGGTTTCGTTCTGATAGCAAAAAAAATTAACCAAGAGAGAAGCAGAGGGGAAGAAGAAATAAAAGGCACTGCCTACCCAGCTGTCTCAGTCCCTTTGAGTAGTAGATTCTTAGGAACCCAGCTGCTCTTTATGTAAAACATAAATTCCAAACTATAGCTAAAATCATAGAACTCCATATAAGAAACTGAGAGTAATCCTAGAGATGATCTTTCCAGAATCTCTCATTACATTAAGGAAGTTGCTAGTACATTAAGGAAGTTAGAGCCTGGGAGTGACTTGCAAGTTAATGAAGGAGCCAAAGTGAAAATGCAAGTCTCCCCACTTTTAATGTTCTGCTAAATTGTGCAATATGCAACTTCCTAACCCCCTGATGCACCATCACCTTTTACCACCCTGCCTGCTACCCAACCCTGCCCAACACAACAATAACACACACACCCCTCTCTGGTATCACCATTTATAGGGTGCATTACAAATTTCTTTATCCTAAAGTTTCTTTGCATTTACTTGGCTATAAATCATTAATATATGACAAATACAGTTTTTCATGGGGGGAGAGTTCTGAACTCTCCCCCAACGATAACTGTGACTGTGCCCTAGGAGAAAACAAAGGCTAATCCATTTTCCCTTAGAAATAGCCACTTATATAGCCAGGGAGTTAAGTGAAGACTGACAACTGCCAGGAAAGGAAAACATGAATTCTTCTAATCCAACTTCAATTTACAGCAGCCTTCCCTTAATTATCCAGCCGTAATTTGTAGAATATTTCTTTTGACATTCCGGAAAGCCCCTTCCAGTGCTCAAAACAGTCATAGTTTGTGGGGCATGTAACTATTCTTTACTTGCCTTGTTTTCTTTGGAATGTTGCTGAAGTGTTGTATATAATTTCAATTGCTGTCAGCTCATTTGGATTTTAAATGCATCAGGGGATGTTGCTCTTTATGGGAAATAGTTGAGCAAATTAATAAGAAATTATTTGATGCAGTGAGTAACTGTGTGCTAATTTATCTTTTAAAATTAACCAGCCAACAGAATGTTTACAGGGTGTTACTCAATGCAGGACACAAATTTATCCTTTGGGTCATACTATTTGTTTTTATGTTTATATATTTATATAACTAGATTGCTCAAAATGGAGCCACCCTCTGTCTTGCAGACTCTTCCCTTTTAGGGCAACATGATGGTCCCAGCACACACCCACTACGATATCCCTGCACATTCATACACAATGTTACATGAAGACAGTACCACTTAATGAAACTAATAAAAAACGGAACATTGGGGGTAAACATTCTTGTTACCACATGATTCCCTACTAGACTTTGTTAAATAGTTAGCTGTGTTTTACAAAGATGTGTTTTACAAAGGATTTAATTAACAAGGAACTTTTTTAGGAAGACACAATATGAGGCTCCCTGTACCCGGAAGTAGGGGAGAGGAAAAAAGATATTTGAGGTTCCTGAAGTAAGTCTCAGGCATTGTGAGGGCTATGAGAAAATTATCGGGAGGGTAAGGCTTTAATGATAAGTTGTCTTTAATGGGATTATCATGAAAGCTCATGTATACAAATAATATCAGGCTAGGGCCAGGGCCAGGTGTCTCCTCTGTGGAGCAGAGCTGGCAGACAGGCATAGGCAGCAAAGAAAGAAAAAGAAGTTGTTCAAAAAATATAAAAAGACTATAAATTTCTCCATGATGAAACGTTTTCTGAGATTCTCAATTGCAGTAGATTCTATGGAGGCCAAGACGACTACCCTCTACAGGCCACATGGTTGGTGAGATTCGAGTAATAAGCTCTATGAGAGCATCCTCCAGAGTCCTGTTTCAGAAGCTTTAAGTCAGGCAGTTACCATTGACATTTGGTTAGTACCAGTGGGTATTTAGCTAGGGGCTTCACATTGTGGAGACCCACCAAAGAGTTAGCAAAACATAGACCCTGCCCCTTGGGCATTCAGAATGTAGTTTGGGAGGTCAAAAGCATAGATAGGTTCACACACAAGTGAAGGAGATTTGAGAACATTTATTAATCTATTCAACACTGAGTGATGGGGTTTATTCTCCTAAGTCTTACACTGTGAGTCTGTGTCAGTGTCAGAAATCCTTGACTGTAAGCTCCTACAATCTCTTGGGAACACAGAGCCGAACACGATGTTGTGCTTCATAAATGTTCTAAATCACCTCTAGGTACTTATCCTCAATGTGAAAGAGGAGAAACATCATTGTCTAGGGTATCAAGAGAGAGTTTCTGAGACTGTCAACTCTGTCGTGAACTTGCTGTATGACTGTCCCTTCTGTGGGCCTCTGTTGGATAAGTGAATCATGAAGGTCCCTGTCAGTTCTGATATAGTGTATGATATGAAGCTGTAAATTTGCACAAATTGGGGAACAATTCAAGAGTGCTTATAATCAAGGGCTAGATAATGCTGAGCAGACTGAAGGCTAAAAGTAAAGCCTTATCATTCTGTATCACTTTTGCTGATTTTGAAATACCCAATTTCTGAATCCCCCACCAAAGGCAGCATTTTTAATTGAGTGCCCTCTAAGTGGCCTTTGAAGAATCAAACAGGGAGAGGGCAGCATGTGGTCACTGGCCCCTATCATTTGACACATCCAACCCCCAACAGGTGCAGAGGCCCTGCCACTCTTCAGACTTGGACAGCATAAAGGAGGGAGGATGGCCTCATTTTCTGTTTCTGCAGTGAGTCTTGGCAGACTTCCAAAGAGCAAAGATCCAACACTCTAGTGTAAGAGCCAGGAGGAATTTGAAATATCACTTGGTGAAATTTGGGTTTTTCTTTATACACACACACACACGTATATATACATATATATATATATATGTGTGTGTGTGTGTGTGTGTGTGTGTGTGTGTGTGTGTGTGTATGTGTATATATATATACATTTTCTTAGAACCACTCAGAGAAGATTCCAGTTTCATTCTCAATTAATGGCTGCAATCAGTCAATCAAAAAATATTTGCTGAGCACTTATTACATGCACAGCTTTTTACCTAGGGTACAGAGGGGACTAAAGAAGTATCATCATTTGGGGCACCAGCCCTCAGGAATATTTGTCCAACTAGCTTAAGGTAGAAAGATTTTTCCAACTAGGGCAATAGTCGGCGAAGCAGCAGATAATCCCTCATCTCTTGGTTCTGTTAAGGCAGTCTAAGTTTTGAGGAGGGGTACAGCAGCTTGCCTCTCCTCCTCATGTCTTCCCCATGCTATTTTTAGATGCAACTGGGGTAGTGATAATGGGCAGCTGAAAGTGTACTGGGTGTTAGGCTGAAGCCAGCCTGGACTGGAGTTTGCCATCATGGACACAACTGAGACTACTCCATCCTCCAGACTGAAGAACAGCTCTGCCCTGAGTAGCCATCCGAAGTTAAGCAAGAGGCTTAATGGAGTCAAAAGGGATTAGAGAAATGACATTGCCCCTCCCCCAAAAGAACAGAGAGAAAGAAAATTTGCCTCTTGTAACAGCAGGTGTGTTTTGGGGAAAGTGGAAATTTGAAATTTCTCCAAATATTGAGTCGTTTTCCACTTATTTTTGGCTGGTGGGATGTGCCATTGGAAATATTTTTCAGAAAGGGAGCTGTGTTTTGTCACTGTTCCAGAATGATCAGGATGAAGTGAATCAGAACTACTTAGCAGATGAAGAGGAAGAAACAGAGGAAGAGGCCCAGGTGAGGATGGTGCCTGATTTGGAGGAGGAGGAGGCAGAAGAGAATGAGGAACAGGAGGAGAAAGAAGAGGAGGAAAAGGAAGAGGAAGAGGATCATGGTCAGCCAACAGGCATTTCAGCTTGGTGGCAGAAATTGCAGATCATGAATGAATACCTGTGGGATCTGGAGAAAAGGATGTCTCTGGCCCGAACAGGTCAGAGTTGGAGTAAGTCCCAGTCATCCAATGTCCCAGTCGGGTGTCCTTTGCTTTTGGCTTGATGTCCAGTGCTTCTTTACCATATGCCAGATGTGTTTGTCTACAAATTTCTCTTGACATTTCATCTAAAAGGACCAATGGCTGGGGAGATGCCTAGATGGTGGGCAGATCCCATCAGAACAGACTCCAAATGGGTGAACAAACTATTTTGTGTGGCTGCAATCCACTGGACCCAATATCAGTTGCAATGCAGGGAGGCAATGAGAGTGAGTCGAAAAAGCACAGGATTTTTTTAAGTCCCAGCCCTGTCACTTTCTATCAGAGTGATCTTGGACTTGCCATTTACCCTCTCCAAATCTCAGTTTCCTCGCCTGTCAAATGAGGGAAATAATCCCTGCCTTGATTTCTCACAAGATCAATGTGAGGCTAGGGTATGACACTCAAGTCTCTGTTAACTTGACCGGGGTTTATAAAACTGCACCACTTCACCTAATAATGTGAAAGAAGAGCCAGGAGGCCTGCCCTTTGCCCCAGCTTGTGGGGAGCTTCACTCTCGTGGGGGACATAGAGGGATTAGGTTTAAGGGGATAATTACTAGAGATTAAGGCTGAGCCTCTATATCATTTGATAGATGGCAGAACTGTACTCCTTAGCATTTCCCCTTTGTACCACATGCTGCCACCACTTTTACTTCATGACTTCCCTAGCACTTCCCTCTCAGGGTCCTACATACCTCTTAAAACTATTAACACTGAGCCTTCTCCACAGGAGATTTAGCCTATGGAAAATTCACGCTTGCCACTGTACAGCCCTGAAAAAGAGCAGCTGCTAGTTTGGAACTCAGTTAATCTTCAGGAGAAGGAAAAAGAGAGAGGGCGCCATGAATGAAATAAAAGCCCCCTAGTGCCAAGGGTTTAAGCTGATGAAGTTGATGATTGTGCCTTCTAAAGGCCCCTTTGGCTGAAAATTTTCTCCCTTGTGGTTTGTGTTTCTTGTTCAGTCCAGGCAGGGTGAAACAGCCAGGCCTGCTTCCTGGAATTAGGAACAGCAGTTGTGGGGCTTTGAGTAACATCCGTCTCCCTTCATCCCTCCTCAGTTCCCAGCTCCACTCCTGCTAATCTCTCAAATTCTCAACTGGAACAAATGTACGATTCAAGGGACATTCTGACATTCTGGAAGCTGCAGAAAAATGCTGGACACCCATTGGGGAGCCAAAGACTGCACAGCTGTTTCTCCCTTGCCTACAGAGAACTGGAAAATCAGGGCCTGTGAAAATAAGTATTATTCTGGAAGGGGAAGCCACACATTAACCCTTAAACAGCCAGCCATTGGAATTTCTGCAGATACGCTGATCTGAATTGTTCCTATGAAAGAAGAGCCACAGGCCAATAAGTGGGGATGAGGGGGAAGGGTTCAATATCCATATAGGATACGGTAGTGGGGACGTGGCCAGGCTCTCTTAAGGAGAGTCCAAGAATTCAGGCTTCTTCTGTTGGGCTACCCCTGGGCAAAGGCCAAATAGTTCTGTTAACACACAGGCCACCAAGCACATGCCTTGCTCTCCTCTTGCCTGAGGTGCCTCCTTGACCATTTACTAACCCTGTCACAGCCTGGACATTAACATGTCCAACATATTTACCCAGCTTGTTATTATACTCTGGGCTTTCCCTTTGGTAGCTAGGCAACCCCTATTCTTAGGACCTGTATGTTATTTTATTGGTTGCTGACAAGAACTGTATGAGGTAGTAACATTGTTGCCCCTGCTTTACAGATGCAGAAACTGAGGCTTAGAGAGGGTAAGCAACTTCTCTAAAGTCACACAGTTAATAAGTGGCAGTGCTGGCATTCAAACCCAGTTTGATACACACTAGAGTTCATTCTCTTGCTAGGACACCACACCATCTCCATGAACTCGAGCAATGAACAGGGCCCTGATGGGGAGGGCTCCAGGACCTGATGGGATACTTTGGTGAGAGGAGTGAAGAGTTTGGAGCATAGGTTCCTAGTGGTCTCTCCAAGTCTAGGTGGGGCATTGCAGGAAGAATTCTGGATTATGTAGGGAAAGGAACCAAATAAACCTTAGACATCTGGAGCAGAAAGCATTGGAGGGCTCAGTAGGTTCAGCTGCAGATGGTGCTGGGTTTTGCCTAAGGGGGAGGTGGCTAAGGCAGTTAGCCCATTACAGACTCCTGGGCACTAGCCTCCTGAGTGAGGCTAGTGCTGGTCTCACATCTACAGCTTTTTTTTTTCTTTTTTTGCCAGACATACTGGGCACGAAGGAAGATCTCTTCAAGAAAATGTGCGCATATTCCATTGTTTTCCCATGAAACAGAGTTTTCTAGCCCCCCAGGATGGCTCCAGCTGTAGATCCATTACCAGTATGGGGATGGGGGTGGAGGAACAGAGGAGGTACAGGGCACATCCCATTAGGATGCTAGTGGGCAGTAACCAAATATCACATGCCCATAGGCCCTGCTATTTATTCTCCAGGGATTTCAACTGAATCTATATGTTTATATTGCAGCTCTGCTTTAGTTCATCCTAAAAAAGCATAAATGGACAGTTTCATTTCCAGTTGGATTACTAAAGGTTTCTACCCCTTCCCCCCACTCCTTTTTTTTTTGTTTGATTTTATTTTGTCCATGGTTCAACTTTAAAATTAATATTTGAATTCATTTTTAGGTAGAGCAAATTTATGTAGTTTGTTCTAGTTTCTGGCTCATGATTCAGTTCAAATCTGTAGTTCTAATACTATGTTAGTATAGTGAGCTAGAACTAGGTATTGTCACCTGAGAGGTTCCCAAGGAAAACTTGAAAACTGCTTCTCAGCAGCAATCTCACACTCACTCACCTGACTCTGCCTCACTCTGTGCTTCCTAATCTGGGGGCAAATCTAGAATTACAGCCCACAGATGGGGAATTCACACAACTTTGCTTCTGGAACTATAGGGATAATATCAATAATAACAATGATGACGACTGCCATTTATAGGGCACTTACTGTCTGCCAGGCTCTGTGCTATGGTATTTATATGCATTATTCAACTCTTAAGAAATAAGTACTACTATCATCCTCAATTTACAGATGAGGAATTTGAGGTCAAGAGAGGTTGAACAGCATGTTTGTGATTACACAGCTAGGAAGCAGTATAGTCAGAATAGGGTGTAATAAAAAGGCTGAATTTTCAGATACTGTTAGGGATACAGATAAGGATATGAGGTAAGAGCTAATTTTATTCCCATTTTACCTGTGATGAATGAGAAATTGGAGGTTCAGAGAAGCTCTGTAATTTACCCAAGCTCACAGGTAGCAAGTAGCAGCAATTTAATACAGTTTCCTCCTCCTCCCTTCCCTGCCCTGTGTCCATGTTCTTTTTTTGAAAAGTAGAGCCACTTACAGTTTTGCTAAAGATGAATGAGATCTGAAATAAGTAGGGTCAGACCTCACTGTGCCTTGATTAGACGCAAGTCCAGTGGAAATTAATCAAAAGTTTGAATTACAGACTATGTGAAAAGAAATGTTATTTTCATCACTAGCAAATATACGTAATCACCAAAATCAAGCTGCTAGGGCTCTTTGGTGCACCTGTTTTAATGAATAGCGAAGAATGATTTGTACTTAGGACATCAGCTGTTGCCCAGAGGATTCACAAGCAATTCGCCCACTGCAGTGCTTTAAACTCCACTCCCCTGTAATCTTGTTCCTGGTCATCATTTGCTCAGCAAGTGCTTCCATCAAAGATGCTATAAAGGTAAACTGCAATAAGACCCCTGACACAGTTCTCATGGATTATGAATTGGAGAAATCTGAAGGAGCACAGACATACTAAATCTGGGGTATAAGAAAAGCCATCTCATGTGTTTTGGTTGGTTTGGGTTCATGAGTTCAAGCGCTAGGGCAGGGGTAGCAGGGCATGTTGGCAAGCACTAACCACTCTCATCTTTCATTCCTCTGCAGGCCTGATCTTGGTCATTTACTTCTTCTTCTATGCCTCCCTGCCTGCTGTGATCACCTTCTGCATGTACACGTTATTTCTGACCATCAGTCCTTACATGCCGACCTTCACTGAGAGGGTGAAGCCTCCTGGTGAGTGCCCAAATGTCCTGCATTGTCAGAGCTTGCTGGATGGAAATCTGCTTGCACAGCATGTTCAGTCTCAATTAACTTTGGCTCTTCCCAGTAAGGACTTAGGGATTCAATTATTAAAAGTAAAAGTAAAATGGTACTTGGCAACTTATGGTCCTTTTCATTGTGATTGCCTGGAGGGAAATGATATCATGGGAATTGATAAAAAAAAAAAATTCCAAGAATGGGTTAATATATCCAAAACCTGTTTTCATTGCCAGGAGTTATGATCAGACCCTTTGCCCATAGCCTTAACTTCAACTTCAACGTTTCTGAACCTGACACTTGGCAGCATTATGTGATTAGCCTAAATGGCTTTCTCCAGGGTAAGTTCCTTTGAATGGTGGAAAGCTCTTTTGAAAGGTGATGGGTGGGAATTCAAAATTAACCTGGCCCAGAAATCACAGTCTTCCCATCATGGTCTCCCCTTACCTTGCATTCCCCTCACACTTGCAGATACAATTGAAACTGTTACAGTTTGTGATTGTATATTACCTTAAAACCATACAAGCGAACTCCCCAGGAAGTCTATATGATTTTGGGGGCAGAAAACTTTTTTTTTGAACACCTAGCAGCATCTCATTAAAGGCTGGCCAAATCCAGGTGGTTTGAATAAGGTTTGCTAAATATATGCAATGACTAATTGTGAAAGACAATTCTGGGGGGAGGTAGTGGTGAGAAAAGGAGAAAGTTCTTCAGAGCTGGAAGATTCCTGCCTCCTATACTTTCTCAAGGTAAGAGAAGTCATTTCTTGGAGATGGGCCATCTTGAAGGGCAAGAGCAAGTGTCTTTATGAAACAGCATTCCAGAAGGCAGTTCGAGGATATATCTCTGGGTGGCAGTCACTCCAACATTTTCATCCCATGTGTTTCATGATGACTCTCTCTACAGCATCATCAGATACATTTTCGGGGATGAATGGATGACTTTGTGGGAAGCCCTTCCACATGGTGAAAACTGAGGTTGCAGCTTGTTAAGGTTAAACATAGAGAACATAGGTTCTGTATTTATCCAGCTTTCAAAGAGAAGCCCCAGTGGGATTTGCCTTACCACACCTACTATTTGTGGATAAAAGCTAGTCAGACTGGTTTGATTGTCCTGGACTGGCTAAAGTGGGGGTAGGGGAGGGGGTGGCCCAGGAAGTCTAGTATAGTGCACTGAATTACAACAATCCCTTATCATATTCAAAGAAGTGTTGTTTAAATGCATGCATTTTGTCATTTAACTTTAACTCTGCATGGTAGATTCTATTGTCCTCATTTTATGAATGGAAGAGCTAAGGCTCAGAAAAGAGAAATAAAGATCTAAGTCTCCCAGCAGCAACAGAGCCAGTGTTTGAACCCAAGTCCATGTTCTTGACACCTTTGTTACTCAGTGTGATCCAGGCACCAGCAGCATGGCATCACCTGGGAGCTTGTTAGAAATGCATAATCTCAGGTCTCCACCCCAGACTTGCTGAATCGGGACCTACATTTTAACAAGATCAGCAGGAGATTTGTATGAGCTTGTAAGTGTGAGAAGCACTGCCTTATGTCACTCTACGCTGTGGCAATATGACCAAGGAGTTAGAAACTCAGCTTTATCAATAATGCCCAGTGTTATTTTGGATACGTCTGAGCTTCACATTCCTCACCTGTAAAATGAAGGGAGCTGGATTTTTCTGAGTTCATGTAGTTCCTAGTTCCATTTTTGGCAAAAAAGAATATTTTGAACATCATAGCCAGCACAATATTTTATTTTCTTTCAAGATGCTTGAGAGCTTTTGCAAATATATTGCCAGGATCTCTACTGAGGAAAGCCCTCTGAGAAGCTAGTAGATAGAGAAATACCAATTCTGACCTGATGATGGGGGGTGGATGCAGTTAGGAAAAGCATTGGAATTTTAGCTCCGAGATTTAGATAGTATTTCCTGATAAAAAAGGAACACATCTCTGAAATAGACATCCCAGAGTATAAGTTTCATTCCCACAAGGCCTGAGATTTTGCAATAAGGGCCATGCCCATGTCACATTATTTTTAATGGAACTACTTCAAGAGAAACAATGAGCATGTGATTGCAGCTTCTATTTAGAAAGTTACCATGTGAGCATAGTTCTTATTCTAAAGAGAAAAAGATTAAAACAAAAGCTTGAAACTGTAGCTTTGTCAAAGACAACATAAAAGCACAACCATAATCAGAATAGTTTTCAAATTCCTAGTTGCCTGTTAGTAATATCTAACCCAAGTCACAACCTATCTAGATGATGATCCAGCGGTATATTTGGAGATTTGCCTCTGGTGGATCATAGGTGCATGTTCTCCTGTGAAAGACTGAGCTACCTGGAGCACTGAATGCATAAGGGTTGAGTCTAGCAGTGCTAACTAGGCCCTGTCATTTAGAATCAAATTGGGAATAATGCAGTACTTTCCAAAGCCCAGCTCTATGGCATCTGTTAGCACAAAGAATCAGCACACAAACAGCCACTTCAGCTCCTTCACAGATGTGTGTACCTTGGACACATATTACATTCCATCCATTATAAATGGACACTAACCCTGAGTGCCTCAGGTCACAGTGGGCAAAATCCCACTCCCTTCCATCTTAGTGAAGACCCTGGGATTGTCATTGATTTCTATCTTCCAATGTAAGCTTCCATTTTGCAGTGCACATCCTCTGTAAAGAATGTAGAGCTGGTTTCTTCCCTCTTCCCCCTCCTATTCTCTCCCTTCCTTCCATCCCACAAAACACACTTCCCCATTCTTTTGCATCAAGTGTCTCTCATTGACTTCCCAGGGAGATGTTTCTTAGTCTGAAGTTGAAGAGATTTAACCTGGGAGCTTACCCTCCTTATATATCCATGTCATTACATTATTCATTCCTTCTTCCAAAGTCTACATACTATGAGCCTATTCCCAGGAGTACAAGAGGCAGCCTTCCAAGTTTACAGTGAACTATATTTGAAAAGAAATAATGGAAAATAGAGAAAAGTTATAAAGTGGCCAACATATGACCCAGAGATGGATAGCCAGAAGTTCTGAGGTAATGAGAATCTAGAGGGCAGGCAATCAAAGTGGGCTAAGGATACTAGCCAGGAAGGCTGGAGAGATGCTGCTGCTGAAGGGCCTTGGGTACCTGAACCCAGGTCACAAGGTCCAAGATAGACTGAGTGAGATTTCAGAGAAGTACAGGCAAGCTGGAGAAAGGAAACATGGTCTTTCTCTGTAGCTCCTGGCTAATATAACCCTTTGCCACCCATGTACACTTTAGGCTATAATGACAGTCTTCAAGAGGAAATGAATGTTGATTGTCCCCTGGGGCAGTACTTTATTCAAGATGGCAATGAGGATGAGGACAAGAAGGCCTGCCAATTTAAGCACTCCTTCCTGAAGAACTGCTCTGGTCTGGAGGACCCCACTTTTGGCTACTCTACTGGACAACCCTGCATCCTCCTGAAGATGAACCGGGTATATTGGTCCTTGATACTCTGACATTGATAAGTGCGTGAGCTGGGTAGAAGGACTCTGGCCATTCCATTTCTGTTGGGCTCGGTCTTCATGCACCACAGGTTTGGCCATTTTACTGATAACATCAGTAATACAATCAAAAGAACCCACCAAGCAATAATTCTTTCTCCTTCTTTCTTCCTATTTTTATTCTTTTTCTCCCACCCTTAACTCTGCCCCTTGATGTCCTCTGTTGGGGATGGGATCCTGAGCTGTTTGGAACAGAGGACTGACCTTGTGATGAGGTGTGTGTGTGGGGGTGCTGTTCTTATATCATAATAGATGCATTTTCCTTCTCTCCTGCTATGCTTTAAGTCTGGCAAAGCCTTATTAGGCATGCTTCTCTTGAAATCAGAAAGTTGTTTACATCTTTAGGATTATCTTGCTGCAATTTCCACTGTTTATGAACAATAAGCACAAACACAAGCAGTAAGTTGGGCTGCATAGCTCTGAAGATGTTTTGCAGCTTCTGCTTTTTGCAACATTTCTGAATGGGCAGAATAGACAAAGCTTATGTCTCAGGGATTTAGAGAAGCCCTGTTTTACTGTCAAATCTGTTTTTTAAAAAAAAACACTAGTTTTCTTTTGATAGATTGTAGGCTTTTGTCCTGAACTTGGAGATCCTGTGAAGGTTTCCTGCAAAGTTCAGGTAAAGTACCTTTTTGAGTAAGCATTGCTAGCACATCTGTTTCATGTGAAAAGGTGATTCATCACTTCCAAAGGCTTTACACATGGATGGTTGGATATGATTTAGGGAAAGAGTTAATCCTTTTATAACTAGACTTCCCTTTAGTGCCTAGCAGGCCTTCCAGTTTCTAGAAACCATTTCATACATGTGTGTATTATGTATGTGTGTGTGTGTGTGTGTGTGTGTGTGTGTGTGTGTGATGACTTACACCTGTGAAGGCCAAAGAATGAACCTCAGCTAACTGCCACAGCAGGGAGCAACAATGTGCCGAGTCATTAACTGGGATTCTGTTTACACTTTTGCTTTTAGCTCTAATTACTTGTTTCTTTGAACTAAGCAAACAGCTTTCATTAGGGTCATTAGTCCCTGCTTTTAAAACTAAATTTCACATTTTGCATTACTGACCAGTGGTACTGGGTGTTGCAATAACAAATGACTAAAATGAAAGTTTCAACAGAACTCCATTAATATGCTAATTAACTGTCCTTCGAAGGACCATTAACTCCTATTTCATCTGCATCAATTAGCTCCTTTGTAGGAATAAGCCCTTGATCTTGGGTTTGTTTCTTAATCAGCAGTAGCTTCCTCCTGTTTGATGACAGCTGCATCCCCTGCCCTGGACAGCTGTTCCTGCAAATTTGTGAGGCTCATTCCCAGTACTAGAAACTCAGCTCAAAAACTCCATTCCTAAAGGTGGCAGATCAGAAAGTAGCAACGGCAGCATTTATTCAGCCAATATTCCACATTCAGCAAGCATTTATTGATCACTTATTATATACCACCACTTTGCTAGATTTGAGGGGTACAGTGATAAATACAACTTGGTCACTGAAATCAGGGCAATCAAGGATTATAGGTGCTATAAAAGGTGAAGTAGAGAAAATGCAGAAGGAAAGGTAACTTCTACTTAGGAGGTGATGACACTGAAACTGAGTTTTGAAAGGTCAGACAAACAAGGTAAGAAGGACATTCACTCTGTTCAAATGCACACATCTGTGTAAATATACACAAATGTGAGATGTGGCTACAAACTAGTGAATCCATTCCACAGGCCATTCGTGAAAAATAGATTTTATTGCTTTTTAGAAGAATATATAAATAAGTCATAAAGGCCAACTCAGTCTTAAACTAGCATATTAATTGGATAGAGTCTCACTTTTTGTTCCTTAGTGGAAGCCATTCATTTTTCAGCTTACAAGTTTCCTTGCTGAGAACTGTCCTTTTGAAAAAAAAAAAGAAATACTAAGTGCTCTATACATTCTGTAATAACCAATATTGGTCAAATTCACATCCACTTGTGGAAATCAAGCATGTACTTTCTTTTCTTGCAGGAGGAGATAATGACTAGAATAAATTAAGGAGATCTCAGTTTAAACTAAGCGCAATTACAGTATATTGACAAAAGTATTTAATGAGTTATTTACTAGTAGTGATGTGTTATTTGTCCTTATCAGCCCCTAGGTTTCTGCTTTTTAGGGCAAGACTAATGTATAGACAGAATGTGATGAGGGAAAACTCATTTACTTTCTTATTCCCCATACCTGAGCCCATCTTGCTTATACCCCTGACTCCATATACTCCAATTGAGCACCATAGAGAATATGGTCAGAGACATGAGTCTAGGTGAGCCAATTGTAGGCTGTGTCCCTAGGCATCAGATCATTATGCACTTGATCTGACTTCCAGTAGAACTCAGCCTGCAGTTTGCAAGTTATTGTGGAGTGGGATTTATTAAATGTGTTCCAACTTATACCTGCCTCAGCTCCAAAGCCTAATACTGAGTGCCAGGCCCAGTCTGATTCCTTGCAGAGGTGCTAGAGTGGTGGGCCCTCTCCCCAGAGCAGCACCAAATTCTTCAAGCCTTTTGGAGTTCTTCTTGTCTGGGTCTCCTGTGAGGAGCCAACAGAGAGCTTATCATGAGCACCTCGTCCTCCTCAGCCCAGGCCTTTTATTCAGTATTCTTTGAAGTGAAAAGTCAAGACAATCTCTTCCTGAAAACGCCCCTGTGGGGATAGGTCTGGGCTGACCTATGTCCTAACCTGATTTTATGGTTTTCCTGGGACAGCCAACTGTGGGTCACACAGTGATTTCACCTGGGTTACAAGCCCCTTTAGCTCAGGCTGTAACCCACTGAGTTGTCAAGCACCCCACAATACCTGTTTTTACTTACAGAGAGGTGATGAAAACAACATCCGATCCATCCATTACTACCCAGAATCGGCTTCTTTTGACCTCCGCTACTACCCTTATTATGGCAAACTGACTCATGTAAGCCTGTATTCCCTTCGGTCTTCATGTAAGCCTGTAGTCCCTTCAGTCCTTGCTGTCCAAAACGGCTCAGGGACAAAGGAGGGGCTGGCTGGGATTTATGGGAATTAGAGAGCAGCAGGGTAACGGGGTGGTGGTGGTGGTGGGAAATCGCCTCTGGCCATGACCAGGAGCTTCTTCTACCACTTTCTATGACAACCGCTCCTTTCCAGACCTGGAAAGGACCTAAGATATGCTTTGGTCTAACGCCTGAGAAATTGGGGTTCAGAGAGAGGAAATGACTTGCCCAAGGTCACACAGCTAATTAGTGGCAGAGCCGAGAGTAGACAAAGTACTACGGTTGCACTCAATTATTCCCAAGTGTTCACACTTCTCTATTTCTCCCATTTGAAGCCCAGGGACAGTGAAGACTTATCTCCAGCATAGAGACTTGATGGATCCTTGTTGTGGTTTGATTCATGGTCTGATATCCAGAAAATGCTATCATACTGAGTCAGAATTGGCTCCTCCCAGAAGACAATCAGACATCTGACAATGACTTATGAGAGAAATGTGTAATTTCCCCACTTTCCCAGGGCAGGGGGATTATATCAGTTGTTTTAGCCATTTGTGTCTTGTCATCATGGCATGTACTCAGTTCCCTTTGTGGAGGTTATTCCATACTGCACTGAATATCTGATTGCTTCCATCCAACCACCTTTTCCCACTCCCTCCCCTCATTTCCCTTAGAATTCATTGTTCTTCCACCTACAGGTTAACTACACCTCTCCGCTGGTGGCAATGCCACAGACGTGGTGAAGAACCAAGCAGTGCCTGTGCAATGCCAACTGAAGGGCAAAGGCATCATAAATGATGTCATCAATGATCGCTTTGAGGGTACGGTAATCTTTACCCTGAACATAGAAACCTAAAGACCTCAGGGGGCCACTCCCACCAGTTCTGTTTCTGTTTAAATTCATGTTACCCCTGGCAGCACCTGAATTCTTTTTCTTCAATCAGGACACAGCCAGATGGACATCTAAGACAGCAGATCATCTTTCCTTGCCTTTTGACATATGTATAAAATGAGATTGTGGGAGCTGTTTGATTTTTAAAGATAGTCTTTCCTGATGACAAATAGATTATATTAATTTCCTTTCCCCCCACTTAAAACTAAAACCCATTTTTGCTGCTAGGAGTCTCAGTGTAGTGTCAATATAGGCTCTGATACAAATCACGATAGCCTTGAAGGAGGATTTCTATGGTGATTACTAATCTATCATATTTTCTAAAAGATTGTTGTTTTCAGAGGTGAGATTCCTCCCAACCAGGCTGATACGCTGACACCTTTTCAGCTGCATGGAAAGATCCTTCTTGGGAATCACCAGTCAGATGTAAATCTACCATACCTAGGGAACTCTATTACCCAGTGGTGCTTGATAAGCTGGCTGCCTGACTACATGGACCTAAGTCTTCCTACAGGCAGCTATATACTGTTCAAAGACTGGTTTATCTTTGACTGGGACAGAAAGCAGTGCTAACTGGATACTGTTCTGGTATAGAGATGAAGATCTTCCCTGTGACATTTTTGGGAGGTAGGGCACACTGTTATTGGAGAGAACACCTATCATATGAATGTGATGGGTGTTTGATTCCAAAAGCAAACATTTCTGCAAATAGGTTTGTCTCAGCTTTGTGCAGAGGAGAAAACAAGAAATAAGATTTCCACCAGCTAATTTTTCTTGGATATTTGTTGGCAGCAGTTTGACTGTTTGTTGACAGTCTTCTATGAGACCATCAGGGGTGGGTGTGCTAATGTCCAGCTACATCTCTGGGCATTGAAACCAGAAGCTGCCAACTAATACATGGCAAGACAGAAAACTCCTGCCAGGCCACCCTAAATCTGAGGTGTATAAACCAGTTTTTCATTTGCTTAAATGATGATTTGAGGCAAATGTTTACCCAAGTTGTGGATCAGCCAGGCTGCTCTGTCTTATCTTTGGCCATGTGACCTTTTCACTGTTTCTTTTTCTTTTTCTTTTTTTTTAATATTCATTTTATTGAGATATATTCACATACCACACAGTCATATATAACAAATCATACATTCGATTGTTCACAGTACTGTTACATAGTTGTACATTCATCACCAAAATCAATCCCCAACACCCTCATTACCACACGCACAAAAATAACCAGAATAATAATTAAAGTGAAAAAGTGTGCTTCAGGTTTTAAAGCAGGGAAGGATAGTGAGGCATTTGCCTTGGGCCCCAAATTTAAGGGGCACCAAAAAACTCAGGAAATAGTATTTGAATGCAAGGTTTTAAAAAATCAAAAGTAATGCAAAAAGTCTATGGTGAACAAAATATCAAAATTTCAAATACAGATAACATTGGTAATGGTGCCATGCCAAGCCATTTAAGAGCATGATGCAAAGGTAGAATATCAACGATACTAATTTTTTTTTTAGAGATAACAGTAAAAATAATGTTTATTGTTTATTTTCTGATTACAACACAAATATATGCTCCTTGAATAAAATTTGGAAAACATATAAAAGTTTCAATGAGAAAAAGTAAAAATTACATATAACCCAACTTTTTAAAGTAACCAAATTTCTTATTATATTTCACTGAGGTTTTTTTTTTTTTTAATCTTCATTTTATTGAGATATATTCACATACCACGCAGTCATACAAAACAAATCGTACTTTCAATTTTCACTGTTTCTTAAAACCTCCACCAGGGGGTGGGCTGGGACAGGGAGAGAAGGTGAGCATCACAAAATAGCATAGTGTCACAGGGTCTGAAGTAGGCCACTTAGCTGCATTCAGACTCTGAATACCCTCTAAATGTTTACTTTCTCCTGAAACAGGGAACTGGCAGTTTGGTGGTGAAGACAAACAAGTGAAGAAGTAACTACTATATTGTATGACAAGAATTGTAAAATTAGTGTGTAGAAATGCTATAGGAACATGAGGAAAAATAACTAACTTGAGCTGAGAATGTAGCAGAGGAAATTTCACATGCAAAATTAAAATCATGAAAGACTATGGTGTGTTTGGGTAAATCTAAGCAGTTCATGTAACTGGAGTGTAAAGCACTATGAGACATGGCAGGGAGTGTCAAAAGATGGGGCTGGAGAGGTAGGCAGGGACCAAAAGAGAAGTCTGAATTTTATACAGTAGGTGAAAAGGAGTCATTAAAGCATTTCAAGCAGGGAAGTGATGTGATCATATTTGCATTTTAGAAAAAGCATTTTGGCAGCTACACTGTGAAGGGTAGATTGGAGGAGGCAAAACTGGGAAATGGGGGATGAGGGAGAAGGAGGATTTAAGAATGACTCCAAGGTTTTGTGCTTGGCTAGAACCAGTTGGATGGTGATATTGTTGATCTAGACTGGGAATACAAGAGCAAAGTAAGTTTGGAGAGGAAGATATTGAGATCAGTTTTGGACATTTTAGGCTTGTGATTCCTACCAGACAGACATTGATAAGGAGATGGGAATACATGTGGTGTTGGGAAGACAGAAAGCTGAGAACAAAAGCAACACTTAAGTGAATTCCTTTAAGAAATTCTAAGCTATTTAATCTTGGAATTTAAGGCAGTTATGGAAACACATCACACCAACCTAGTCCCTCAAATAGTGTTTTCCCTTGGCTTTCTGGCAGAATGACAGCTGTTGCTCTTTTGGAATCTCCTGCCCAGACACCTTCCAACTCTTATCAACAGAGTAGTGGGGGGCTGACCACTATTAACAAGTGATAGAAGAAATATTACTGCAGGTCTGTGGAAAACAGAATAAAACTGTCTCCTTTTGAGTCCTTTCCTTACCAAATTCAATGTTCAAAACTATCCTAAGGAGAAAAATAACAAAATGCTTAAAGACAACAGAAACTTTCAAACCATTTTAAAATTACCTCAAATAATCAAACTTTCAAGATTAAGTTGCAAAAGGTAATAGATCATTACATCTGGAAAGGATTTTAGAGAGCAATTAGTGAAAACAACCTGCATTGCATCTGACTCCAGGTCCAGTGCTCTTTCTACTCTGAGCTGCTGCTTACCAGGAAGTACTATCTTTATAAAAATAGATGAATAATATCCCCAAACATTTTTAAACATATGACAGTTGGATTTAGAGTAGTTAACATTTTATAGGAAGTCAATATTGGTGCTATATTTTATACATAATATATTATCCTGTTAAATACGTGGACTACTACACAGACAAGGAATTATG
Organism: Choloepus didactylus; assembly: GCF_015220235.1. NCBI lineage: Eukaryota > Metazoa > Chordata > Mammalia > Pilosa > Megalonychidae > Choloepus > Choloepus didactylus. The sequence continues at coordinate 144,434,501 of NC_051334.1, forward strand.
AATCATTTGTCATACAGTATTTCTCATTCATTGGAATCCATCATGTTCACAGTTTCAAAGAACTGTTGGATGTCAGCTGGTGTAGTTTGGGTTGTCAGATAGGACATGAAAAAATTGCTTTATTATACAGAACTGGGTATTATAATATATTCATTTAAATTGGATTCTAACTATTCAATAAATTTCTAGTAGATTAATTTAAATAGTCCACCATGATGTGCTATACCAGGATTTGTGTGCATTCCATCTGTTACAGTGCACTTTGTTTTACTTGAATTGTCAATGAGAAATACTACTTCCAAATGCTTTCATAGTTTTGTCCATGCTAGACTTTGATGATGATTTTTCACCCACCCCCACCACTCTGGAATCATTATTGTCCTAAAGAAACCTTTCTTGGGCATCTATTTTCTGGGGATCTTTATGTAGAAAACATTAACATTGTCTTGGGACTTGTTGACAACAATAAATTGAAATAAAAATGCATGATTTCCTCTTTGTAGACCGTATCACTGATTTTTCCCACAGGGATGATAGACAGCCGCATGAGTGGAAAACTTGACAATCAGCAGTCTATTGGTTGAAGATGCTGTTTTCTTCTTATTTTTCTATCGTTTTTGGTTCATGGCATTTAGCTACAGAAGGGTGAAACTAAAAGTTGTTTCATTTCTGAGCATTTTTCATTTTGCAGCCTCCATGCTCTGGTTTCTTTGGAAGCTACAAATACTTGATGAAACCCTGGCTAGGTGACTCCAGGGCACATCTGGCCACAAACTGTCTCCCAGAGCAAATCCCTAGTGGCAATTGCAATTAAAAACAGGAATATTTCGAGTCCCTTGTTCAACTCAGAGGCTGGGCTGCAGGAGGAAGCCCTTCTTTTCTTGGAAAGCAGAAGCTGCTCTGGACTGCTAGAGTGATATAGTTTGATTTGGGGAGTTTTCTATGATCCCAATATATTTTCCCCTATTCAGGCTCTTCATTAGGGTCATTTTCCTTACAGTTTTACTCTTAAAATATTCAAACATGATAAAATAATTTAACCAACTCATACAGAAATGTGATTTACATTGATTTTATCCAGGAAGAAGATGGAGGTTTGAGTGTTCGTGTTGTGGTGGTGGTGGTGGTGGGGGAGAGGTTAGGATGAATGGAGGCAAAGGGCAATGAAAAAGAAGTTGCAAGAATGAATAACCCTGTCTACTTCACAAAGTTCTTTATTTGCAGGTTAGGAAGGAAGAATGGTTGATAGGGGATGCAAAATGTTTCAGAAAGATAATTAAGCTCTCAGTCTAGTAGCTTAATCTCCAAGGTATACTTTCTTGCAGACTCCTGGATAGCCACAACACCAGTCAAGGTCCCAACAGGAAATAGATATCAAAATAGGATAATTGACACTTGACAAAATAGAATAGAATAATTGGAAGAGTGATTATTTACAAAGGTGTAGGTGTAAGGAACCACAAAAAAATAGTACGGGAGCACAGGCTAATAATAGCTGAACTCTTACCAAACTTCCATCCTAATGGACAAGGCAGGAAATAGTTAGTGGGACCCAGAAGGAGTAACTCATGTATAGTGGGTTGTCTTCAGAAGAATGATTACCTTATTTAAGGACTAACACAGCCCAAGGTGATCCTGTAAAGAGGGAAACAGAAGAATGAATACCTCAACTTATTTTTCTTTCCTCCCTCCAAACACCTGCTGGTTATTCCCATTGGCGAAACCCAACCAGATGTTCAAGTGTAAGGAAGCCCATTGATGTGGTCTATACAGGTCACCCTCCCAAGGAAGAAAGCAAGGTGGAGAAGATACATAGCATAGTCACCAAGTAGAGGTTCTGTGGACGTACTCCTTGGAACCAACTCCAGTGATTGGGATAATTTTGTCTCATGTATCCTCTGCCCTGTGACTGTGGCATCAGTGGCATTAGGATGTCCCATTATAGAAACTCTTTCCTCTATTATTTAGCATTTATTTCTTTTTCAAATTTCCTCCTTCATAAACAACTAATCTGGTATCCTTTGGTGCATTAATAAGGACCCTTTGACGTCTAAGTCACAAAATAAACAAAAAACTCAGATCAAGTTAAGGAAAAGGGGGAATTTACTGGTTCATATAACTGAAAAGTCCAGGTGTAGTTTGTATTCAGGCATAGACAGGTCCAGGAACTTAAAGATGTCATTAAAATCCAATCTCTCTGTCCTTATATAGATAGTGGCAATGGTGCTGAATACATAAATACGTGACTATACAGAGAATCATCAATTATTTACTTTGGATGGAATGTATGGTGTGTGAACAAAACAGTCTTAAAAAATGGGTTGATGAAGAAACCTTGAGGGTTTTATTGAGTGAAATAAGACAGACACATGAAGGCAAATATTGCAGGATCTCACTGATATGAACTAATTATAATACGTAAACTCATAGACATGAAATATAAGTTACCAGGATATAGAATGAGGCTAAAGGAGGGTAAGTGTTTGCTTATTGGAAATGGACAGAGGCAATGGTAGCACGTTGTGAGAATAACTAACAGTGCTGAATGGTGTGTGAATGTGGTGGAAAGAGGAAGCTCAGAGTCACATATGTCACCAGAAGGAAAGTTGGAGGTTAAAAGGTGGGAATGTATAAAACAGTGGATCTTGTGGTGGACAATGTCTGTGATTAACTATACAAATATTAGAAATCTCTCTCACAAACTGGAACAAATGTATGACACTATAACTAGAAGTTAATAATAGAGAGGCATACAGGAAAAAAATACATACTACAAACTATGTACTACAATTAGTAGTATTTTAACATTCTTTCGTCAACAGTAACAAATGTCCTATACCAAAACCAAGAATCAATAATGGAGGGCGGAGATGGTTAGTGGTATGTGAGGATTTGAGTCTCCTTCTTTTGTCTTTATTTCTTTTCTGGAGTAATGAAAATGTTCTAAAATTGAAAAAAAATAATTGTGGTGATGGATGCACAGCTGCATGATGGTATTGTGGGCAATTGATTGTACACTTTGGATAGTTGTATGGTATGTGAACAATTTCATATATATATAAATGCCAATCTCTCTCCATCTCTCTTTGCTGCTCACCATCATGTTGGCTTCATTTTCAGAATCCACGTATCAATACAGGCAAGACAGCTGCCAGCATGGCTAGTAATGTCCATTGGAATACAGAACTTCTTTTACCTGACTGTTCAAACAAAAATTCTGAGTCTCTCGGTGGCTTGAATTGAAACATGTGCCCATTCCTGAACCATTGACTGTACCCAGGGAAGGGGGGAAACTTCTCTGATTGGCCAGGCATGAGTCACATGCCCACACCTAGCACATAGGATGATAATACCTCTCAAGCTGCCTGGATTGAGAGTTGGTAAGAGGTGATTCTCTTTAGGAAAATTAGGTGATAGTACCAAAGAAGGGTAAATGGATGTGAATTAGCAGATGGAATAGATGTCCACTATATTTCATCAGTCTTGGCAAATCCTACACCTTTTATGGTTATATCTGAACTTTTAGACTAAAATCTTTTCAAAATTTTAACATTAAGTTCTCCTCCAAAGAACAGTCCTTTCATCCTGCTCAACATTTTATCAAAACACCTTTTGCTCAAAAGAGTGAGGGATGAGGACAGGGAAAGAAGTAAAGAAAGAAGGAAAGAGGGTGATTTTGTTTGCTAAAGCCAATATACCAGGAATGGGTTGGCTTTTACAATGGTGAGTTATTAGCTTACAATTTACAGTTCTTAGGCTGTGAAAATGTCCAACTCAGGGCATCAACAGGACAATACTTGGACTCTGAAGACAGGCTGCTGGCATCCGGGACACCTCTGTCGGATAGCAAGGCACATGGCTGGGGTCTACTAGTCTTTTTCTCCTGGGTTTTGTTGCTTCAGCTTCTGGCTTCTCCGTCTGTGGCTTTTTCTCTAAACTTCTTGGTGTTTCTGTGTGAGCTTCGCTTAGTTTCATTTCTTAGCTTCTGTGTTTTATCCTCTTATGAAGGACTCCAGTAACACCTGGATTGGGGTGGGTCACATCTCAATTGAAATAACTTAATCAAAATGTCTGCACCCACAGGAATGGATTAAAAGAACATGGATTAAAAGAACATGGGGTACAGAACTTCAAACCACCACAGAAGGAAAGAAGGAAGGAAGGAAGGAAGGAAGGAAGGAAGGAAGGAAGGAAGGAAGGAAAGAACAAAAAAATTAAAGACAGAGAGAGAGAGGAGAGAGAGAGAGAGAAAGTCTCCTTAATTTATTCTGTTTTGTCTTTATCAAAGAAAATTCTAGAGTTGAACTCTACATTAGAAGTCTGTCTTGCATAAAGATATTTTCCTTCCAGAAATGAAGGATGCAACCTTCATAAAACATTTCACTAGGTTCAGAGAAGTATTTTGACTTCCACCATGGACAAATGTGTTCATAAAACAGGAGCAGTATGAGGAAACATGCTTTCCCTCCTCTCTGAACCTCCAGCTGTTTATCACTGCTCTTCTGGACAACTAAGTATCTCCTCTCCAAAATAACTGAAATTGCGGAACTGTAACCTAGAAAATTCTTTGAAATTGGCTCTCTAACTACTTGTTAAATTGTACCTTGAAAGTTATCACTGTTCTGTATATATGTTATATTTCACAGTAAACAATGTAAAAAAAAAGAGAAGGTATGGAAATTTTTTTCAAGAGTCTACATGGATACCAGGAAGCTTGTCCTCCAATCCATCCTCCACACTTCAGCCAGAGTAACATCCTTTTAAAAAACAAATCTAGTCCCATTATTCCTCTGTTTAAATTCCTTCCAGGGCTATATGTTGCCTTGAGGATATAAACTCAAACTTATTAGCAAGATGTGAGCTCCAAAATGACCTTATTATATTCCTATATCAGTTTGTTTCCAATCCCTCCCTTCTTGTATGCCACATTTTACTGCTTGTGGTTCCCTAAAATATATCATGCTGTTTTGAGCCTCAGAATCTTTGCATATACTGTTCCATTTGTTAGGAACATTCTTTACTCTTATGCATTAGGGCAATGAAGGTAAGATGTCACTTTCAAGAGGAAGTCTTTTGTGAATCCACACAAATATGTTAAGAGTCAAGGTTCTTTGCTCCCATAACTTCTTATACCTCTATATAACAATTATCTAAATCAGGAGTCAGTAAATTCTTTATGCTAAGGGCCAGAGAGTAAATGTTTTTAAGCTTGTGGGCCATATGGTCTCTGTCTCAACTACTCAACTCTGCTGTTGTAGTGTGAAAGCAGACATGGACAAGTCATAAACAAATGGGTGTGACTATGTTCCAATAGAATATTATCTACAAAAATAGGCAGCAAGCCAGATGGGCCATAATTTGCTGACTCTTTATATAATACTTGACTCCTTCACTAGACAATGAGCCCCTTGAGAAGTTACAATTGCGTCTTAGGTGTTTCTATGTTCTAAAAGCTACCACATAATGTGATGTTTGATTCATTTTTGTTGCTGAATGAATGGATGACCTGAGGAGGAAGATTTTTATCACAGGCTTTTTTTAGTTTATAGAAATCTTTAATTTATTTTCAAATTTTGTTGAAGTTGAACTCAAAGACCCAAAAGGGTGATCTGGCACCAACTGTGGGTAGAAGAGAGGACTTTGATGAGTTAATGCAATATTAATAATTTAGGTTAAGCAATTTAGGAAACAACAAAATAGTCGCAATCCATAAGAAGCACAAACTATATGAACAATCTTAGAGAAAACATTCAAATATATTTTTGACATTTTATCATTGTGATGGTTTGAAGACTATGGATCCCAGAAAAGTATTTTCTTCAGTTAATCCATACCTGTGGGTATAGACTTATTGTGGATGGGAGCTTTTGCTTATGTTATTTCAGTTGATGCATTCCCCAACTGAGTCTTGGTCCTCTTACTAGAGTCCTTTGTAAAAGATGAAATACAGAGAAGGGACACAGAAGCTAAGAGAGAAACACACAGAGAAGCTGAGAGAGAAGAACACAGAACAGAGAGGAAGCCACTGAAGCCAGAAGCTGGAAGCAATGAAACCAGGGGGAGAAGGGAGAGATCAGCAGACATCGCCATGTGCCTTGCCATGTGACAGAGGAGCTGAAGATCACTGGTAGCCAGTCTTCAGGGAGAAGATATCATCCTGTTGATGCATTGATTTGGACATTTTTCATGGTCTCAGAACTGTGAACTTGTAAGTTAATAAATCCCCATTGTAAAAGCCAATCAATTTCTGGTATATTGCATTTTGTAGGTTTCAGCAAACTAAAACAGTCATAATGAAAATTTTTTTAAAATGTTTAATTGGAGAAGTTGTAGGTTTAGAGAAAAAAATCATGTAAAAAATACAGTGTTTCCATATACCCCACCCCTATTGTTAACACTTGGTCTTTGTGTGGTATTTTTGTTATAATTGATGAAAGACCATTATAATTTAACTATTAATTATAGTTCATAGTTTACTTTAGGGTGCATTATTTTTTCCAACATCCCACCCTATTAATAACAAATTGCATTGGTGTGATGCATTTGTTATAATTCATGAAAGCACATTTTTATAATTGTATGTCAACTGTAGGCCATCATTTACCTAGGGTTCACACTGTTCTACAGAACTCTGTTTTATCTTTTAATTTTTATTCTACTAGTATATATATGACCTAAAATTTCCTCTAGTAACCAAATTCACATATATAATTCAGTGCTGTAAATTGCACTCACAATGTTGTGTTACCATCACCACCATCCATTTCCAAAACTGAACAATTAGCCCAAAAAGAAATTATGTACAAATTAAGCAATTAATTCACCATTCCTTACTCCCAACCCAGACCCTGGTAGCCTATATTCTAGATTCTAACTCTGTGAGTATCCTTATTCTAATTATTTCACATCAGTGAGATCATACTATATTTTTCCTTTTGTGCCTGACTTATTTCACTCAACATAATGTCTTCAGGTTTCATCCATGTTGTCACATGAACTAGGACTTCATTCCTGTTTAAGCATGAATAATATTCCATCGTAATGTATACCAAATTTTGTTTATCCATTCATCAGTTGATGGACACTTGGGTTGCTTCCATCTTTTGGCAATTGTGAATAATGCTGTTATGAACCTTGGTGTGTAAGTATCTGCTCTAGTCCCTGCTTTCAATTCTTTTGTGTATATAGCTAGAAGTGGGATTGCAGGGTGATATGATAATTCTATTCTTAGCATTCTGAGGAACTGCCAAACTGTCTTCCACAGAGGCTGCACCATTTTATATTCCCACCAGCAATGAATGAGTGTCCCTATTTCTCTACATCCTCTCCAAAACTTGTAATTTTCCGGTTTTTAAATAGTAGCCATTCTAATGGGTGTGAAACAGTATTTCATTTTGATTTTTTATGCAATTTTATTGAAATACACTCACATACCATGCAATCATCTGAAGTGTACAGTTATTCACAGTTTCATTACATATTTGTGCATTCAACACCACAATTTTTGAACATTTTCATTACTCCAAAAAAATAAAAATGAAAATAAGCATAAAAATAAAAGTAAAAGTAAAAGAGAACATTCAAAACATCCCATACCCCTCCTCCCCCTCATTTACTTTTTTAATTTTTTAATTGAAATATATTCGCATACCATACATCATCCAAAGTGTAAAACATTTGTTCACAGTGTCATGATATAGTTGTGCATTCATCACCACAATCAATTTTTGAACATTTTCAGTACTCAAAAAAATAAAAATGAGAATAAAAATAAAAGTAAAAAGAACACCCAAAACATCCCATACCCCCCTCCTCCATATTATTCATTTACTTTTTGTCCCCATTTTTCTACTCATTTGTCCATACACTGAGTAAAGGGAATGTGAGCCTTAAGGTTTTCCCATTTACATTTATATAGTTATACACTCAACTTCAAGAATCAAGAATACTGGATTGCAGTCCAACAGTTTCAGATTTTTCCTTTTATTTTAATAAACTAAAAACCAAAAAGGGATATCTATGTAATGCATAAGAGTTATCTCCAGAATGACTCCTCAACTCGATTTGAAATCTCTCAGGCACTGAAACTTTATTTTGTTTCAATTTTCTTCCTCCTTTTGGTCCAGAAGGCTTTCTAAGTCACACAATGCAGGGTCCAGGCTCAACCCCAGTAGTCACATTCCACATTGCCAGGGAGATTTATACCCTGGGAGTCATGTCCCACGTAGGGGAGAGGGCAGTGTGTTTACCTGCCAAGTTGGCTTAGAGAGAGAGGCCACATCTGAGCAACCTCTGGGGGGTGACTCTGAGGCACAATTATGAGTAGGCTTAGCCTCTCCTTTGCAGTAACAAGCTTCGTAAGGGCAAGCCCCAAAATAGAGGGCTCGAACTACTAAGCTGGTGGCTCCCAATTCTTGCGAGAATGTCAGGACTTCCCCAGCTAGGGATGTTTACTATTTCCACATTTTCACACAGTCCCACAAGGGGGCTTTGCAAATACATTTTATTCTCTGCCCAGATTACTCTGGGTTGTTTTGGGGCATCACACTAACCTGAACAAACCAACAAGGTCTCACTTCCTATTCAAGTTTCCATGTAATTATGGTGTTTGAGTAAACTGACCATACAAGTTAAATCATATAGTGTGCTACAGAAAATATAAATTTTGTACCAAATAATCATCACTTCCTTTGGTCTCACACAGAAGTTGAGGTTTTAAAACACCGTCAATATCATCCTTTTTCCTTTAGTCTGATCTACCCCAGTCCCAACAAAGTCCATTTTGTTCATATCTCCAATTGAAGTCTGACCACTTTTTCAGCCTCTTTAACAGTTGATTCATGGGGCAAAACCAACACTCACAGCTGCTGAACTCTGGCTTCAAGTCCCAGGTGCCACACAGACACCTGAAGTTCCAGGGACCGAACATGTCACACACAAACAGCTCAGAATCTCAAAACTTAGAAAAAACAACTCATGAATAAATGTGACTGCTGTAACATCTTACAATCTAGGAACCCCCATATAAGCCTTTACCTTATAACCCATGCTCCCAAATTCAATTCTCAGATTTTACACATAATTATTAGTCCATATTAGTGAAGCATTATAATGATTGTCATTTCTGGCTTATTTCACTCAACCTACCATCCTCACGGTCCATTCACTTCATTGCATACCTCAAAACTGCATTCCTTCCTGCTGCTCCTCATGCAAAAACATTGTTATATTTGTACATTTAATCACTATCATTGACCACTCTAGTTTTCACTGTTATACAGTCCAAGTCTTTATCTTCTGTCTTTCCTCCTGCTGTCATACAGACCCCTAACATTCTTCTTTCAACCATATTCGCAGTCATCTTTTTTCAGTGTACTTACAATATTGTGCTACCATCACACGGTATTGTGCTATCCATTCCTAGATCTACACAATCAATCCCCTAGAACAGGGGCTCAACAGCAGATTTGAATGGGAAGAAAAAAGAATCAGAGAACTTGAAGATAGAGCAGTTGAGGAACAGAAAGGAAAAGAATTAAGATAAATGAATAGAGCTGGAGGAACTTGAGGGACATCATTAAACATACCAACATACGAATAATGGAAGTTCCAGAAGTAGAAGAGAGAGAAAGGGACAGAAAGGATATTTGAGGAATACTGGCCATCAACTTCCCAAATTTGATGAAAAGCATTAATCTACATACGTAAGATGCTTACTGTGATGATACTGTGAGCCATTGATTGTATACTTTGGACGGATTTTATGATGTGTGAATATACCTCAATAAAATTGCATTAAAGGGAGAAAAAAGAAGCTTACTGAACTCCAAGTAGGATAAACTTGAAGAAATCCACACCTAAACATGTCTTTAAAAAGCTTTCAAAAGACAAAGAAAGAATCTTAAAAGCAGCAAGACAGAGTGACTCATCACATAAAAGTAACACATCACAATCTCAATAAAATTAAGTTGTTTTCTCATTAGAAAGCATGGAGGCCAGAAGGCAGTGGAATGACATACTCAAAGTGCTGAAAGAAAAAAAAAGCCCTGTCAACCAAGAATTCTATATCAAGCAAACTATCCTTTGAAAATGAGGGTTCAATGAAGGCAGTCTTAGATAAATTAAAATTGAGAAAATTCATGACTAGTGGACCTAATCTAAAAGAAACACAAAAACATTGACATGTTTAACTTTTTGAGGAACTGCCAAACTGTTTTCCAAAGCAGCTGCACCATTTTACACTCCCACCAGCAATATGTAATGGTTCCAATTTCTCCATATCCTCACCAACACTTGTTATTTTCTGTTTTCTTTTATTACATTCATCCTAGTGGTTGTGAAGTGGCATCTCTCTGTGGTTTTGATTTGCATTTCCCTGATGACCAATAATGTTGAGCATCTTTTCATGTGTTTATTGGCCATTTGTATAACTTCTGTAGCAAAATGTTTATTCAAGTTCTTTGCCAATTTAATTGGGTTGTATTTTAATTACTGATTTGTGGGCAGATTGAAGTATGTACCCCAGAAGAAAGCATGTTCTAAATCTTAATCCATTCCTGTGGGTATGAACCCATTGTAAATTGGACTTTTTGATGATGTTATTTTTAGTTCAGGTGTGGCCATATGTATCAGAATGGGTCTTAATCCTATTACTGTGGGCCTTTATAGAGAAGATGCTCAGGGAAAAAGCCATGGGGAGGAAAAGGAAGCCAGAAGCCAATGGAACCCTGACGAGAAAGAAGAGGATATCATCATGTGATGGGAAAGCCAAGGAAAACAAGGATTGCTAGCCAGCCAGAAGGCTACTGACCCTTGGAGGAAGCAAGCTGTACCAGTTTGTGTATATTATGTCCCCCAGAAAAAGCCATGTTCTTTGATGCAATCTTGTGGGGGCAGACATATTAGTAGGGATTAAGTTGGAACATTTGGATTAGGTTGTTTGGCTGGAAATGTGCCCCACCCAATTGTGGGTGATGACTCTGACTGGACAATTTCTGTGGAGGTGTTGGCCCGCCCATTGGGTGGGTCTGAATTAAATTACTGGAGCACTATATAAGATCAGACAGAAGGAGCAAGCTCCTACAGCCAAGAGGGACTTTGAAGAATGCATAGGAGCTGACAGAGGAGCTGCAACTTACAGAGACATTTTGGAGTTGGCCTTTGAAAGCAGATTTTTGCTCCGGAGAAGCTAAGAGAGGACAAACGCCTCAAGAGCAACTGGGAGTGACATTTTGAAGAGAAGCTGAAGCCTAGAGAGGAACGTCCTGGGAGAAAGCCATTTTGAAACCAGAACTCTGAAGCAGACACCAGCCACATGCCTTCCCAGCTAACAGAGGTTTTCCAGATGCCATTGGCCATCTTCCAGTGAAGGTACCCGATTATTGATGCATTACCTTGGACACTTTATGGCCTTAAGACTGTAACTGTGGAACCAAATAAATCCCCTTTTATAAAACCCAATCCATTTCTGGTGTTTTGCATTCTGGCAGCATTAGCAAACTAGAACGCAAGCCATCTAGTCTCTGAAACTATAAGCCGTTAAATTCCTATTGTTAATCAACTCACTGTGTGCTATTAGTCATAGCAGCTGGGAAACTAAGACATTGTTAGAGTTCTGTATATATTCTGGATGCTAGACCTTTATCAGATGTACAATTTGAAAAAGTTTGCTTCCTTTCTGTGTGCTGTCTTTTCAGTTTTTTGATAGTGCCCTTTGAAACACAAAAGGTTTTTTTTCATTTTTTTATTAGCACAGTAATAGGTTTACAGAAAAGTCATGTAGAAAGTACAGTTTCATATACCTACACACACACACACACACACACACACACACTTACACACACAAACATGTGGCTTTCCCCATTATTAACATTTTGCATTAATGTAACTTTCTTACAATTGGTGAAAAAATTTATTATGATTATACTACTAACAGTAGTCCACAGTTTGCATTAGAGTTCACCTTTGTGTTGTACAGTTCTATGAGGTTTTTTATTATAATTTTTATTCTGGTAACATATATGCAATCTAAACTTTTCCATTTTAACCAATTTCAAATATACAATTCAGTGGTGTTTTTTACATACACAATATTGTGCCACCATCACCATCATCTATTACCAAGATTTCTCCATCACCCCAAAGAGAAACTCTGTACCAATTAAGCATTAATTCCCATTCCCCACCCCAACTCCAGTCCTTATTCTAGCTTCTTGCTCTATGAACTTGCATGTTACAATTATTTCATTTAAATGAGATCATACAATATTTGTCCTTTTGTGTCTGGCATGTTTCACTCAACATGATGTCTTCAAGGTTTATCCATGCTATAGCATGTATCACAACATTGTTCCTTTTCGTAGCTGAATAATATTCCATTATATGTATATACCACATTTTGCTTATCCATTCATCTGTTTATAGATACTTGGGTTACTTCCACCTTTTGGTAATTGTGAAGAGTTCCACTATGAACATCGATGTGCAAATATTGGTTCAAGTCCCTGTTTCCACTCCTTTGGGAATATACATAGAATTGAGATTGCCAGTTTACATAGTAATTCTACACTTAGCTGTTTTCCATAGTGGCTGCACCATTTTATATTTCCATAAATAATGTACAAATATTTTTATTTCTCTACTTCCTCTGCTACACTTGATTTTTCCATTAAAAAAAAACTAGCCATTCTAGTGGGTGTGAAATAGGCACAAAGGTTTTAAATTTTGATGGAATTCAATTTATTTATGTTTTCTCCTGTCACTTATGCTTTGATGTTATATCTAAGAAACCATTTTCTAACTCAAAGTCACAAGTATTTGCTTCTATGTTTTCTTCTGGGTTTTATAGCTTTAGCTCTTACATTTAGATCTATGATCCATTTTGAGTTACCACCCCCTTTTATATAACTTTTTTATTGGAGAAGACGTAGGGTTAAAGAAATATGGAGAAAATATAGCATTCGTATATACCCCAGTCATTAACACTCTACATTAGGGTAATAACTTTATTTCAATTGATGAAAGAATATTATTATAATTGTACAATTAAGTGTAGTCCTTAGTTTACATTAGGGTTTACAGTCTGTGTTCTACAATCCTATGCCTTTTTAAAGTTTTAGTCTAGTAACATACGTACAACTTAAAATATCCCCTTTTAACCAATTTCAAATATATTATTCAGTGGTGTTAACAATTTTGATAATCTTGTGCTATTATCCCCATCATCCATAGTCAAAACTCTTCCATCACTCCAAAGGGAAACTCCATATCAATTAAACATTAACTCCCCAATACTCTTCCCCACTCAGTCACAGGTAACCTGTATTCTAGTTTCTGACTTTATGACTTTATTCTGTTTATTCCATATAAATGAGATTATGCAATATTTGTCCTTTCATGTCTGGTTTATTTCACTCAACATGATGTCTTTAAGGTTCATCCACATTGTAGCATGCATCAAAATTTCGTTCTGTTCTACAGCTGAATATTACATTGTAGCTATATACCACATTTGTTTATGCATTTCTCAGTTGATGGACACTTGGGTTGCCTTCAGCTTTCTAATATTATGAATAATGCCATTATGAACATCAGTGTGAGAATTCAAATCCCTGCTTTCAATTTTTGGGGTATGTACCTAGAAGTTGGATTGCCAGTCATGTGGTAATTCTATACTTAACTCTCTGAGGAATAGCCAAACTTTTTTTCACAGAGGCTGCACTATTTTACATTTCCATCAACAATGAACAACTATTCCTATTTTTTTCACATCCTTTCCAACCCTTGTTTTTTGTTTAATTCTGTTTTATTGATTTTATTGATTTATTGATTTAATTCAGTTTTATTGAATTTAAATTTGATTTAAACTTGAATTTAAATTTAAATTTGATTTAATTCAATTTTATTTAATTCAGTTCTATTGATTTATTGATTCAGTTTTATTGATTTTATTCAGTTTTATTCACATATCATACAATCATCCATGGTGTGCAATCAACTGTTCACAGTACCATCACACAGCCATGCACTCACCACCCCAATCCACCCTTGAACATTTTCCTTATACCAGAAAGAATCAGAACAAAAATAAAAAATAAAAATTAAAAAGAACACCCAAATCATCTCCCCCATCCCACCCTATTCTTCATCTAGTTTTTGTCCCCATTTATCTACTCATCCATCCATACACTGGACAAAGGGAGTGTGATCCACAAGGTTTTCACAATCACACTGTCATCCTTCATAATCTACATTGTTATACAGTCGTCTCCAAGAGTCAAGGCTACTGGGTCCAACCCTTGATTTGTTTTTCATAGTAGTGTGCTGCTTTGGATGTATTATGTCCCCTCAAATGCAATGTTCTTAAATGCAATCTTGTGGAGTCAGGTGTATTAGTGTTGATTAGGTTGGAATCTTTGGATTAGGTTGTTTCCATGGAGATGTGACCCACACAACTGTGGGTAATACCTTTGATTAGATTATTTCCATGGAGGTATAGTCCCACCTATTCAGCGTGGGTCTTGATTTAATCATTGGAGTCCTATAAAAAGAGTTCACAAACAGAAGGACCTCAGATCAGCTCAGAAAGACATTTTGGAGATGGTCACTGAAATCAGATTTTTGCTGACACTTTGGGGATGCTAGCCCAGTGTTTGCTCTGGAGAAGCTAAGAGAGGAAAAAATGCCCAAAAGCAACATTTTGAAGAAAGCATGGTAGCTAATAGAGGAGCTAAAACACAACAGAGGATCAGTAGATGACAGCCAAGTGCCTTCCCAGCAAACAGAGGTTTTCTGGACGCCATTGGCCATCCTCCAGTGAAGGTACCTGTTCTAGTTTGCTAATGCTGCCAGAATGCAAAACACCAGAAATGGATTGGCTTTTATAAAAGGGAGTTTATTTGGTTCCACAGTTACAGTCTTAAGGCCATAAAGTGTCCAAGGTAATGCATCGACAATCGGGTACCTTCACTGGAGGACAGCCAATGGCGTCTGGAAAACCTCTGTTAGCTGGGAAGGCATGTGGCTGGTGTCTGCTCCAAGTTCTGGTTTCAAAAGGCCTTTCTCC
The DNA here is from genome assembly GCF_015220235.1 of Choloepus didactylus. Lineage (NCBI taxonomy): Eukaryota > Metazoa > Chordata > Mammalia > Pilosa > Megalonychidae > Choloepus > Choloepus didactylus. The sequence continues at coordinate 144,449,565 of NC_051334.1, forward strand.
CAGGATGTTCCTATCTAGGCTTCAGCACCTTAAAAATGTCACTCTTAGTTGCTCTTGGGGCATTTGTCCTCTCTTAGTTTCTCCGGAGCAAAAGTCTGCTTTCAAAGGCCATCTCCAAAATGTCTCTGTAAGCTGAAGCTCCTCTCTTAGTTCCAGTGCATTCTTCAAAGTGTCTCTTTTGGCTGTAGCTCCTCTTCAAAATGTCACTCTCAGCTGTGTTGAGTTCCTCCTGTTTGTCAGCTCATTTATATGGTTCCAGTAATTTAAGCTAGACCCACCCTGAATGGGTGGGGTAACACCTCCATGGAAATTATCCGATCAGAGTCATCACCCACAGTTGGGTGGGGCATATCTCCTTGGAAACACTCAAAGAATTACAATCTAATCAACATTGTTATGTCTGCCCACACAAGATTACATCTAAGATAATGGCGTTTTGGGTACATAATACATTCAAACTGGCACAGTACCGGATAGTTGATGCATTACCTTGGACACTCTGTGGCCTTCAGATTGTAACTTTGTAACCAAATAAGTCCCCTTTATAAAAGCCAATCCATTTCTGGTATTTTGCATAATGGCAGCATTAGTAAACTGGAACAAGTAGCCATTGTAGTAGATGTAAAATGGTATCTCATTGTGGTTTTGATTTGCATTTCCCTAATAGTGACTAATGTTGAGCATCTTTTCATGTATATATTGACTATTTGTATATCTTATTTGGAGAATTTCTATTCAAGACTTTTGCCCATTTTTAAATTGCGTTGCTTGCCATTTTGGGTCTGAGTTGTAGGATTTTTCATATATTCTGGATATTAAACCCTTATCAGATGTGGTTTCCAAATATTTACTCCTGTTCTGTAGGTTGTCTTTTTTAAAATATGGTTTTATTTAGATATATCCACATTTGCTACAATCATCAACAGTGTACAATCAATTATTCACAGAACCATCATATAGTTGTGCATTCATCACCATAGCCAATTTTTGAACATTTTCCTTATTCCAAAAGAAATAAAAATAAAAAAGAACAACTGAAACATTCCATTCCTCCCATCCCACCCTATTTCTCAGCTTTTGCCCCATTTTTCTACTCAGCTGTCCATACACTGGATAAAGGGAGTGTGAGCCACAAGGCTTTCACAATCACACTGTCACACCATGTAAGATACATAGTTATGCAATCGCCTTCATGAATCAAGGCTACTGGGTTGCAGTTTGACAGATTCAGGTACTTCCTTCTAGCTATTTCAATACTCTAAAAACTAAAGAAGGATATATATATAGCACATAAGAATGCCCTCCACAGTGACCTCTTGACTCTATTAAAAATCTCTCAGCCACTGACACTTTATTTTGTTTCATTTCACTTCCCCTTTTTTGGTCAAGATTTTCTCAATCCCATGATGCAAGAACCAGGCTCATACCTGGGAATCATGTCCCATGTTGTCAGGGAGATTTCCACCTCTGGAAGTCATGCCCCACATATGGAGGAAGGCAGTGAATTCACCTGCTGCATGGGCTTAGAGATAGGGCCCCATCTGAGCAACAAAGAGGTTCTCTGGGGAGATTCTTAGGCACAATTATAAGTAGGCTTGGACTGCCCTTTACAGTAACAAGCTTCATAAGGGTAAGAACCAAGAGTGAGGGCTCATTCTACTAAATTGTTAGTCTTGTAAGTTTGTTAGAGTATCAGTAATAACCCAGGTGGGGAAGTCCAACATTTCTGCATTTTCCCCCAGTCCCTCAGGGGTGCCTGCAAATATATTTTTATTCTCTGCCCAAATTACTTTGGGATGTATTGGGAATTCACACTAACCTGTACAAACCTACTAGATCTCAGTTCCTATTCAAAATTTCATATAATTATGGTGTTTGAATAAACTGACTGTACAAGTTAAATTTAGTGTGCTCTAGAAAATATAGATCCTGCACCAAATAAACATCCCTTCCCTTGGTCTCACACAGAAGTTGAAGTTTTAAGCCACAGCTGGTGTCATCCTTTATCCTTTGGCCTCATTTGCCTCATTCCTAACCAGATCCTCTTCATTCATAACTCTAATTGAAGTCTGAACACTTTTCCAGCTTTTTTTTAAACAGTTGCTGTATGAGGCAATACTGATATTCATAGCTGCCAAGCTCTAGCTCTGAGTTTCCAGTGTCACACAGATACTCAAAGTACCAGAGACCAATCAGGTTATCCACAAAGGTATCAGCATGTCAGAATTTGAAGATAACCATTACAACTCAGGAATAGTTGTGACTGCTGTAAGAGCTTACAATCTATGGACCATTACAATAAGTTTTCCCCTGATAAGCTGTGCTCTAAGATTCAATTCTCAGAGTTCAAACATTTTAGTTAGTGAGGGGATCCAAGATGGCAGATTAGGAGAGACAGAGAAAAATTCTCCTCCATGCAAAACACTAGATAAAAGTCAGAAAGTGCTCCAGAATAGCCTTTCCGGGGTTCCACTGGCTGGCAAAATCTTCTATATCCACAGTGACTGTGCACTTGGAGACACTGAGAGACTGCATCCATAAACATGTGAGTATTTGAGGCTGCTGGGGAAATGGCAGCTGAGCCATGCCACAGTGGGAAGAAGCCTAGAGACAGTGTTTGGAGGTGGGTTAGTTTAAAAACCTGGAAAGTAGTTGGGAGCCAGAAGCAAGAGCCACAGTTCAGCATGGTGGGGAGTGCCTTCTATGCCCCAGGCACCTGCCTCAGTATCTGGCTTGGGTGATAGCCCTTCACACACCCACAGCTAACAGCCCCTGAGCTAGGAATGGGCCACTGCCTCAGGTGGAGGACCATGGAAGTGGGTAGTTTCCAAGCCCCATGCAGCCATCTTTGCAGCAGACTTAGAGACACCCCTTTGCAGTGCCAAGGCCATGAGCTTCCTTAGGGATTCTGCTCATGTCTTATGGCACACAGTCTTCCTCTGTGGAAGCCCATGGAGTGCACAGCCTAGAGGCATGGGTGCCACATGGAACTGCCAACAGCCCTACACAAATCCTGGGGATATGTGGGCCCACAGCAGAGAGGGACTGCAGGGAATCTGAGCTGAAGCATTAGATGCATGCTGCAGCCCCAGGGTATTCAAGCCACAGCCCCAGGAATGACTAGGAGAACTGGGTCTTAAAGCTGTCTTCCCTGCCTAACTGCACAGGGCATGTCCCCCACCCTCAGGGTGGGCAGTCCCAACTGCACACAGAAAATTGGTGCACTGATTGGACCTCCACAAGGCTTGGACCTCCACTCACTGCACAGACAGAGTTGAGGAGAGCTGGCTTGAGGGTAAGAGGTGGGTTGGGACTGCAATCTGCTGGTAGGTCAGGGAAAGTGCACTGCACCAAGCTGTAGCTCTGTCAAATTATAAACAATTGTTAAATAAGCTTGCATACCCTAAAAGAACCCTATCAAGACAAGTAAATGCTAAGAGGCTAAAAACAACAGAAAATTTTAAAGCATATGAAGAAACACCCACATAAAAAAAAAGCAGAGGCGATACAGAACTTGGAGCAATTAATCAAATAAGTAATCAAAAACACCAATATCATGGTTCAGAATATAAAGGATATCAAGAAGACCCTAGAAGAGCATAAAGAAGAATTTACAAGAGTAAATAAAAAATAGAGGAGCTTATGGAAAAAAAGAAAATGTTGATCAAATTAAAAAGATTCTAGAAACACATAAAAGCAGATTAGATGAAGTAGAGGAATGAATAAGTGAACTTGAAGAAAGTGTTTTGGAGAGTGAAAGCAAAAACAAATGAATAAAGAAAAAATAAAAAAAATTTTGAAATGAATCTCAGGGATATGATGAACAACATGAAGTGCACAAATATAAGAATCACAGGTGTTCCAGAAGGGGAAAAAAAGGGTAAAGGTCTAAGAAGAGTATTCAAATACATTGTTGGGGAAAATTTCCCAACCTTTCTAAATGACATAAATACACATATCATAGTTGCCCAAGGAACTCCGAACAGAATAAATCCAAATAAATCCACTCTGAGACATATTCTGATGAGAATGTCAAATGGTGAAGAGAAGGAGCAAGTTCTGAAAGCAGCAAGAGAGAAGTAATTTATCACATACAAGGGAAACAATGTAAGAATAAGTAGAGACTACTTAGTGGCCACCATGGTGGTGAGAAGGCAGTGGTATGACTTATTTAAAATTCTGAATGAGGAAAATTGCCAACCAAGAATTCTTTATCCAGCAATGCTCTCCTTCAAATTTGAGGGAGAGATAAAATCTTCAGACAAACAAATGCTGAGAGAATTTGCTAACAAGAGACCTGCCCTACAAGAGATACTAAGGGAGCCTTACCAGCAGAGAAAAAAAGAAAGGAGAGAGAGGTCTGGAGAAGGCATCTGAATTTAAAAAGAGTTTTAATAAGGGCGTGTTAAAGGAAATAAAGAGACAGAGGGAAAATATATCTGATGAATAAAAACCAAAGGATATGATGGCTGACTCAAGAAATGCCTTCACAGTAATAACTTTGAAGGTGAATGGAATAAATTCCCCAATTAAAAGATATAGATTGGCAAAATGGATTAAAATATATGAACCATGAATATGTTGCTTACAAGAGACTCATCTTGACCCAGATGCACAAAGAAATTGAAAGTGAAAGGATGGAAAAAATATTCCATGCAAGCTACAGCCAAAAGAAAGCAGGAGCTGTAATATTAATCTCAGATAAAATAGACTTTAAATGCAAGGATGTTATGAGAGACAAAGAAGACCATTACATACTAATAAAAGGGATGACTCAACAAGAAGAAATAACAATCACAAATGTCTATGCACCAATCAAGGTGTGCCAAAGTACATGAGACAAACATTAGTAAAACTAAAAGAAGCAATAGATGTTTCCACAATAACTGTGGGAGACTTCAATATATCACTCTATCCTATAGATAGATCAACCAGACAGAGGACCAATAAGGAAATTGAAAACTTAACGCGATAAATGAATTTGACTTAACAGACATACAGAGAACTACATGCCAAATCACTAGAATATATTTTCTTCTCTAGTGATTATGGAACTTTCTCCAGAATAGATCATATGCTGGGCCATAAAACAAGCCTCAATAAATTTAAAAAGATTGAAATTATTCAAAGCACATTCTTTGATCACAATGGAATACAATTAGAAGTCAATAACCATCAAAGATTTAGAACATTCACAAATATCTGGAGGTTAAACAACACACTCTTAAACAATCAGTGGGTTAAAGAAAAAATAGCAAGAGAAATTGCTAAATATCTAGAGATGAATGAAAACAAGAGCACAACATATCAAAACTTATGGGATGCAATGAAGGCAGTATTGAGGGGGGAATTTATAGCTCTAAATGCATACATTAAAAAGGAAGAAAGAGCTAAAATCAAAGAACTAATGGAACAACTGAAGAAGCAAGAAAATAAACAGCAAAGTAATCCTCAACCAAGTAGAAGAAAAGAAAGCAAGGATTGAAGCAGAAATACATGACATAGAGAACAAAAAAAAACAGGAGAGAATAAATAAAACCAAAAGTTGGTTCTTTGAGAAGATCAACAAGATTGACAAGCCCCTAGCTTGAGTGACAAAATCAAAAAGAGAGAAGACCCAAACAAACCAAATAATAAATGAGGGAGGCAACATTACTGCAGATCCCAAAGAAATTTAAAAAAAGAATTACGAGGATACAATGAGCAACTCTATACCAAAAAACTAGATAATATAAGGGAAATAGACAATTTCCTGGAAACACATGAACAACCTAGACCGATCACAGAAGAAATTGAAGACCTCGACCAACCAATCACAAGTAAAGAGATTCAACCAGTCTTCAAATAGCTTCCAAAAATAAATGCCCAGGGCAAGATGTCTTCACTGGGGAAATCTACCAAACTTTCCAAAAAGAACTGACACCAATCTTACTTAAACTCTTTCAAAAAATTGAAGAAAATGGAACACTACCTAACTCATTTTATGAAGCTAACATCACTCTAATATCAAAACCAGGTAAAGATGCTACAAGAAAGGAAAACTACAGGCCTACCTCCCTCACAAACATAGACACAAAAATTCTAAACAAAATACTTGCAAATAAAATCCAAAGACACATTTAAAAAATCATACACGAAGACCAAGTGGGGTTCATTCCAGGCATGCAAAGATGGTTAAACGTAACAAAATCAAACAATGTAGTACAACACATTAGCAAATCAAAAGGGAACAATCATTTAAACAATAATCTCAATAGATGCTGAAAAAGCATTTGACAAAATGCAGCATCCTTTTTTGATGAAAACATTACAAAAGGTAGGAATTGAAGGAAACTTCCTCAATATGATAAAGGGTATATTTGAAAAACACACAGCCAGCATAGTACTCAGTGGTGAGAGATTGAAAGTCTTCCCTCTAAGATTAGGAATGACACACAGCTTCCTGCTGTCACCACTGTTATTCAACATTGTGCTAGAAGTGCTAGCCAGAGCAATCCAGCAAGACAAACAAAAGGCATCCAAATTGGAAAAGAAGAAGTAAAACTGTCATTATTTGCAGATGGTATGATCTGGAAACCCCTGAGAAATCAACAATACAGCTACTTGAGCTACTAAACAAATTTAGCAAGTAGCAGGATACATTAATGCACATAAGTCAGTAATGTTCCTATACACTAGAAATGACCTAACTGAAGAGACACTCAAGAAAAAGATGCCATTCTCAACAGCAACTAAAAAAGTCAAATATCTAGGAATAAAATTAACCAAGGATGTAAAAGACCTATACATAGAAAATTACATAACATTACTAAAAGAAATAGAAGGGAACCTAAAAAGATGGAAAAATATTCCATGTTCATGGATAGGAAGGCTAAATATCTTTAAGATGTCATTTCTACTCAAACTCATCTACAGATTCAATGCAACTCCAATTAAAATTCCAACAACCTAATTTGCAGACTTGGAAAAGTTAGTAATTAAATATAGTTGGAAGTAGAAGGTGCCTCAAGTTGCAAAAACATTTGAAAAAAGAAAAACGAAGTGGGAGGACATGCACTTCTTGACTTTGAAGCTTACTATAAAGCCACAGTAGTCAAAACAGCATGGTATTCGCACAAGTATAGAGATATCGGTCAATGGAATCAAATGAGAATTCAGAAATAGGCACCTAGATCTACTGTCAAGTGATCTTTGATAAGGCCCCCAAACCCACTAAACTGGGACATAACAGTCTCTTCAACAAATGGGACTGGGAGAACTGGTATCCATATCCAAAAGAATGAAAGAAGAGCCATACCTCACACCCTACACAAAAATTAACTCAAAGTGGATCAAAGACCTCAATATAAGAGATGGTACCATAAAACTCCTAGAAGATAATGTAGGAAAGTTCTTCAAGACCTGGTATTAGGAGGCTGCTTCTTAGACCTTACACCCAAAGCACAAGCAATAAAAGAAAAAATAGATAAATGGGAACACCTCAAAAGTAAAAGTTTCTGTACCTCAAGGGAATTTGAGAAAAAGGTGAAGAGGCAGCCAACTCAATGGAAAAAAATATTTGGAAACCATGTATCTGATAAAAGACTGATATCTTGCACATGTAAAGGAATCCTACAACTTAATGACAATAGTACAAACAATACAATTATAAAATGGGCAAAAGATATAAAAAAAACATTTCTCTGAAGAGGAAATATAAATGGCTAAAAAAACACATGAAAAAATGTTCAGCTTCACTAGCTATTAGAGAGATGCAAATTAAGACCACAACAAGATACCATTTCCCACCAATTAGAATGGCTGCCATTAAACAAACAGGAAACTACAAATGCTGGAGAGGATGTGGAGAAATTGCAACTCTTATTCATTGTTGGTGAGACTTTATAATGGTTCAGCCACTCTGGAAGAAGTCAGCACCATTGCCACTCTCTATAAAAGGTCATTTCTTCCACAAAGATGGAGGAAGAGGCAAAGAAGGCAGAGAAAAAAAAAGAGGCAAGAGAAAGAGAAAACAAACAAACAAAAAAAAACTTGATAACTAGAAGGTGACAAAAGGAAAGATAGCATTAACCTAAAGTAGAATAAAGAGTCAGACAACATCACCAATGCCAGGAGTCCCATACCCTTCCCCAATGCTCTCCCATATGCATTTAGCTTTGGTGTATTGCCTTTGTTATATTGAAGGAAGCATAATACAGTGTTTCTGTTAAGTATAGTCTCTAGTTTGCATTAATTGTATTTCCCCCAGTCCCACCCTATTTTTAACACCTTGCAGTGTTGACATTCATTTTTCTACCTCATGTAAAACATATTTGTACCTTTTATTACAATCATTGAGCACCCTAGGTTTCACTGAGATATACAGTCCCAGTGTTTATCTTTCCTCTTAAATTCTGGTGTCCCACATGGTCCTAGCCTTCCTCTTTCAACCATGCTCACAGTCATCCTTGTTCATGTACTTCCATTGTTGTGCTACTATCTCCCAAAATTGTTTTCCAAACCTCTCACCCCTGTCTTTTCCTTTCTGTCTGCAGTGCTTCCTTTAGTGTCTCCTGTAAAGCAGGTATCTTGTTCACAAACTCTGTCATTGTCTGTCATAGAATATTTTAAGCTCTCCCTCATATATGAAGGCAGTTTAACTACATATAGGATTCTTGGTTGGTGGTTTTTCTCTTCTAATGTCTTAAATATATCACCCCACTTCCTTCTTTCCTCCATGGTTTCTATTGAGAAATCCACACATAGTCTTATCCCAACCTTCCTTTGTATGTGATGGATTGTTTTTCCCTTTTGGCTTTCAGGATTCTCTGTCTTTGACATTTGATAATCTGATTATTAAGTGTCTTGGTGTAGGCCTATTCAGATCTCTTCTCTTTGGGGTACACTGCACTTCTTGGATCCATGATTTTATGTCTTTCATATGAGAAGGGACATTTTCATTGATTATTTCCTCTATTATTCCTTCTGCCCATTTTCCCTTCTCTTCTCCATCTGGGACACCAATGACACATACATTCCTGCATTTCATTATGTCCTTAAGTTCCCAGAGCTGTAGCTCATATTTTTCCATTCTTTTCTCTATCTGTTCTTTTGTGGGTAGGCTTTCAGGTGCCTTGTTCTCCAGTTCCTGAGTGTTTTCTTCTGCCTTTTGAGATCTGCTGTTGTATGTTTCCATTGTGTCTTTCATCTCTTGTGTTGTGCCTTTCATTTTCATAGATTCTGCCACTTGTTTTATTTTGACCTTTCAATTTCTACTTTATGTATGCCCAGTGTTTTCATTATATGCTTCATCTCCTCTGTCGTATCTTCCCTAAACTTTTTGAATTGATTTAGTATTAGTTGTTTAAATTCCTGTGTCTCAGTTGAAGTGTAAGTTTGTTCCTTTGTCTGGGCCATAACTTTGTTTTTCTTAGTGTAGGTTGTAGTTTTCTGTTTTCTAGGCATCTGGTTTCCTTGGTTACCCCAATCAGGTTTTCCCAGACCAGAACAGGCTCAGGTCTTAGAAGAAGGCAATAGTATCACATCTCCCTGAGGGTGTGTCTTAGGAGATTGGTGCACCCTGTGAGGCCTCAAGTCACTGTTCTTTTCCGCCCAGCAGGTGGCACCAGTCAGCCTATCCCTCCAGACTGGTGTAAGGAGGTGTGGCCTGTGACTCTTTTTCCCCAGTCTTGGGGTCCAGTTCTAAATGGAGGGCAGGTAGTAGAGCTGGACCCCACCTCTTTTCTCTTAGGGAAGATACCCTCCTAGGGAGAGGTCATTAGCATTTGAATAGACCCTCTGCCTGTGCTATCTCCACCCTAGTCTGGGTCAGAGCACTGGGAGCTGAAAATGGCTGAGGCTGTCTCCACTGAGCTGAAAAAGGGACAGAAATACCCCTTCAGGGCCAGTTCATGGCCACCCTCTGGATCTCCAATGACAGTCATCATCAAAAGCCTGTCTGCTTCTTGGGGATTCATAGCTTGTGTTGAGCGTTCCATGCTTGTTAGTTAAAACCCCAGTTGGAGCTCAGCTGAGCTATATTCACTTGCTGGGAGGGTGCAGCTATCTAGCACCATGAGGCTTTGCAGTTTGTGCTATGGGGGGAGGGGGCTCCTGGCTTGGATCTTTGGATCTGAAGTTTTTTGCTCACAAATTTTATGCTGTGATCTCAGGCATTCCTCCCAATTCAGGTTGGTGTATGATGAGTGGACATTCACATTTGCCCCCACTCCTTGCTGTTATTCCAGATTATTTACTTGTTGTTCCTGGTTGTTTACTAGTTGTTCCAGCTTCCACTCTTCTCTATGCCACCATCTTCTTCCATCTCAGACAGTACATTATTATTTTCAAAAACATTTGGTAGTTTTCAGATTACAGAATCTGCACTGTTTTGTTAGAATTATACTTAATGGTTTCATTTTTTTTTAAATCTCACATACATGGCATTGGTTGTTTTTTTTTTTTTTAAAAGAAGGATACAAATTCTGAAAAAAATGTGGGAAGAGGGATGGATCTAATCATCATTGGTGGGGAAGCAGAATGGTGCAGCCCATCTGTGTGGTGGTTCCACAGGAAGCTAGGCATGGGCTTGCCATATGATCCTGCTTCCCTGTTATTGGGTATATACCTGGAGGAGCTGAAAAGAGGGACACACATGGACATTTGCACAGTGGAGTTTATGGTGGTAGTATTCACCATTCACAGTGGATGGAAGTGTCCTAAGGTTACATGGACTGATGAACAGAATGGTGAACTGTGGTGTATACAAACAATGGATTATTGAACTGTTACAAGAAGGAATGAAGTTGTGAGGTATGCAATTAGGTGAATGGATATTGAGGACAGTATGTTGAGTGAAGTAAATCAGAAATGAAGGGACAAACATTATAATGCCTCACTATTATGGACTAACTATAGTGTGCAAACTCTGAGAATTGAATCTGAGAGCATAGGTTATCAGGGGAAGGTTTATGGTAAAGGTTCCTAGACTGAAAACTCTTATAGCAGTTTACATCTACTCCTGGGTTGTAATGGCTATTTCTAAATTCTGAGATGCTGAGCTCTTTGTGTGTAATCTGGTTGGTCCCTGGAACTTTGAGTATCTGTGTGACACCTGAGACTCAGAGCCAGAGTTGGAAGCTATGAATGTCAGCATTACCCCATACAGCAAATGTTAAAGAGTGAAAAATAGATCAGACTTCAATTAGAGATATGAATGAAATGGACTTGGTTAGGACTAAGGTAAGTTAGACTAAAAGGTAAAGGATTATATGGACAGTATTTTAAAACTTCAACTTCTGAAACCAAAGGAAGAGATGTTTATTTGGTGCAGGATCTATATTTTCTGCAACACACTAAATAATTTAACTTGCATGGTCAGTTTCTTCAAACACCATAATTACGTGGAACTTTGAATAGGGAGTGAAATCTGATTGGTTAGTACAGGTTAGTGTGAAGCCCTGATACATCCCAGAGCAGTTTGGGTAGAGAATAAAAATGTATTTGCAAAGCCCCCTTGAGGGACTGGAGGAAAATGTGGAAATATAAAAATTCCCCACATGGGGAACTACTGATATTCTCACAAACATTAGGGACTACCAATTTAGAAGGCCAAGACCTCAATCATGGGGCTTGCCCTTATGAAGCCTGTTCCTGCAAAGAAGAGGCTAAACCTACTTAAAATTGTGCCTGAGACACCCCCAGAGAACCTCTTTTGTTGCTCAGATGTGGCCTCTCTCTCTCTAACCTAACTCTGAAGGTAAACTCAGTTCTGTCCCCGCTACGTGGACCATGACTCCCAGGGGTGTAAATCTTCTTGGCAATGTGGGATACAACTCATGGGGATGAGCTTGGCCCTGGAATTGTGGGATTGAGAAAGACTTCTTAGACCAAAAGGAGGAAGAAAAATGAAAAATTTTTTTTCAGTGGCTGAGAGATTTCAAATAGAGTTGAGAGGTCATTCTGGAGGTTAGTCTTATGCATTATATAGATAACCATTTTTAGTTTTTAGTGTATTGAAATAGCTAGAAGGAAATACCTGGAACTGTTGAACTGCAACCCAGTAGCCTTGATTCTTGAAGATTACTGTATAACTATGCTGCTTATATGGTGAGACCACGTGATTGTGAAAACCTTGTGGCCCACACTCTCTTTATCCAGTGTAAGGACAGATGAGTAGAAAAATGAGGACAAAAAGTAAATGAATAATATGGAGGGATAAAGGATATGAGATGTTTTGTGTGTTTTTTTTCACTTTAATTTTTATTCTTAATTTTGTTCATGTGTGGTAATGAAAATGTTCAAAAACTGATTGTGGTGATGAATGCATAACTATGTAATGGTACTGTGAACAATGGATTGTACACTGTGGATGATTGTATGGTTTGTGAATATGTCTCAATTAAACTGAATTAAAAATATAAACATAGTTAGTCCATATTCATGAGGCTATGTTTATCTTTTTATTTCTGGCATACTTCATTCAAAATGCTGTCCTTGAGATCCATTCACCTAGTTGTATGTCTCATAGCTTCATTCCTTCTAGCATATGCTCAATATTCTATTGTATGCACACACCACAGTTCACCATTCTGTTCTTCAGTCAATGTACTCTTAGGCCACCTCCATTCATTGCAAATTGTGAATACTGCAGCCATAACACCAGTGTCCTAATGCCCATTCATGTTCCTGCTCTCAGATCTTCCTAGTATGTACCACATAATGAGGTTGCAGGACCTTATGGAGCCCACATACTTAGCTTCTTGTGGAACCACCACACTGTCCTCCAGATAGGCTACATTATTCTACTTCTGCATGAACAGTAAATTGGTTTGTCCCTCTCTCCATGTTTTCTCCAACACTTGTATTCTTGTTTGCATTTTCCCTGCAATTTTACAGAGATGTATCCACATAACATACAATCATCCACAGTGTACAATCAATTGTTCACATTATCATCATGTAGTTGTGCATTCATCACCACAAAAAATTACTCCATAAAGTTAAGAATATCTCTAATTGAAGTCTGGGCTCTTTTACAGTTTTTTTTTTAACAGTTGCTGTATGCATTAATACTGACGTTCATATATGCTGAGCTCTAGCTCTGAGTTTCAGGTATCACACAGATACCCAATATTCCAGAGACCAATCAGGTTATACACCAAGGGATCAACATCTCAGAGTTTGGAGATAACCATTACGACTCAGGAATAGCTGATGGTACTGTGAACAGTTGATTGTACACCATGGATGATTGTATGGTATGTGAATATATCTCAATAAAACTGAATTTTAAAAATAAAGAATAATAAAAAAGATTTTAAAAATTAAAATACTATACAAAACAATATAATAATGTCAGAGAACACCACTACTACCAAGAATCTCATATCCCTCCCTTACATTCCCCTCTCATAGACATTTAGCTTTGGTGTATTCCCCTTGTCACGTTTAAAGGAAGCAAATTACAATGTTACTGTTAATCATAGACTCCAGTTTGCTTTGATTATATTTTTCCCCAATACCATCCCTTTTTCTAAGCCTTGCAAGGTTGACATTCATTTGTTCTCCCACATGTAAAAACATTTTTATATTTGTATATTTAGTCATAATCCTTGACCACTCTATGTTTCACTAAGTTATACAGTCACAGTCTTTATTCACCTATCTTTCCTTCTGGTGTCATATAGGACCCTAGCTCTCCTCTTTCAAATTTACTCACAGACATCTTTGTTCCATATACTTATAATATTGTGCTACCATCACTCAGTATTATGCTATCCATTTCTGTATTATACAATAAATCCTGTTGAACATTCAGCATCAAATGCCAGATCTCTACCCTCTTTCTATCTCCTGATAATCTGTGTTCACAGATTTTAACTCTCAAAGTTTGCTCATTAATGTTAGTTCATATTAGTGAGACTGTACAGTATTTGTTCTTTTGTTTCTTACTAACATAATGTCCTCAAGTTTCATCCATGTCATTGTATGTTCCGCGACTTTGTTCTGCCTTACAACTGCACAATAGTCCATCATGTGTATATACTGCAGTTTGTTTATCCATTCGTCCATTGATGGACATTTGGGCTGTTTCCATCTCTTGGCAATCACGAATAATGCCACTATAAACATCGGTTTACAAATGTCAGTTCATGTCTTCACTTTCAGTTCTGAGTATATACTTAGTAATGGAATTGCTGGATCATATGGAAATTCTATACTTAGCTTCCTGAGGAACTGCCAGCCTGCCTTCCAGAGTGGCTGCACCATTCTACATTCCCACCAACAGTGAATAAGTGTGGCTTTTTCTCCACATCCTCTCCAACACTTATAGTTTTCGGTTTTTAGGATAATGGCCATTCTAGTATGTGTGAGATGATATCTCATTGTGGTTTTGATTTGGATTTCCCTAATAGCCAGTGAAATTGGGCATCTTTTTGTATGTTTTTGAGCCATTTGTATTTCCTCTTCAGAAAAGTGTCTGGTCATGTCTTTTGCCTATTTTTAATTGGGTTGTTTGTCTTTCTGTTGTTGAGTTGTAGGATTGCTTTATATATTCTGGATAATAAAGCCTTATCTGATATGTGGTATCCCAATATTGCCTCCCACTGCATAGGCTGCCTTTTTACTTTTCTGACAAAGTCCTTTGATGTACTAAAGTGTTGAATTTTTAGGAGATTCCATATTTCTATTTTTCCTTTGATTGCTCATGCTTTCAGTGTAAGGCATGGAAACTACCTCCTATCCCAAGATCTTTAGGATATTTCCATACATTTTCTTCTAAAAGTCTTATGATCTTAGTGATAATGTTTAGGTCTTTGATCATTTAAAGTTAATTTTTGTATAAGGTGTGAGATAGGAGTCCTCTTTCATTCTTTTGGATATAGATATCCAGTTCTCCAAACACAATTTGTTGAAAAGGCTGCTCTGTCCCAGTTGCTTTTGTATGACTGCCTGATCAAAGAGCAATTGTCCTTAGATGAGAGGGTCTGTTTCTGAGCACTCAATTCAATTCCATTGTTCGGTATACCTATCTTTATGTGAGTACCATGCTGTTTTGACCACTGTAGCTTTGTCATATGCTTCAACATCAGGTAGTGTGAAACCTCCCATGTTGTTCCTCTTTCTCAAGATATTTTTGGCTATTTAGGGCACCCTGCCCTTCCAAATAAATTTTGTTATTGGTTTCTCTATTTCTGCAAAGTAAGTTGATGGGATTTTAGTTGGTATTGAATTGAATCTATAAATCAATTTAGGTAGAATTGACATCCTCATATATTTAGTCTTCCAATCCATGAACACAGTATGTTCTTCCATTTTTAAAGGTCCTGTTTGATTTCTTTTAGCAGATTATTGTAGTTTCCTCTGTATAGGTCTTTTGTGGCCTTGTTTAAGTTTATTCCTAAATACATGATTCTTTCAGTTGCTATTGTAAATGGAATTTTTTTTCTCAATTTCCTGCTTCTGTTTCTCCTTACTTGTGTATACGAAAACTACTGATATTTGGGTGTTGATCTTGTAGCCTGCCACTATGCTGTATTCATTGATTAGCTTTAGTAGCTTTGCTGTAGATTTTTCTGGATTACCTACATATAGGATCATGTCATCTGCAAACAGTGAAAGTTTTACTTCTTCCTCTCCAATTTGGATGACTTTTATTTCTTTTTCTTGCCTAATTGCTCTAGCTAGAACTTCCAGCACAATGTTGAATAACAATAGTGACAGCGGGCATCCCTGTCTTGTTCCTGATCTTAGAGGGAAAGCTTTCAGTCTTTCCCCATTGAGGATGTCAGCTGTGGGTTTTTCATGCATTGCCTTTATCATATTGAGAAAGTTACCTTCTATTCCAATCATTTGAAGTGTTTTCATCAAGAATGGATGTTGAATTTTGACAAATGCCTTTTCTGCATTGATCTAGATGATCATGTGGTTCTTCTACTTTGATTTATTGTTAGGCTGTATTACATTAATTGATTTTCTTGTGTTGAACCAGCCTTGCATACCTGGAATAAATTGCACTTGGTCATGGTGTATAATTCTTTTAATGTGCTGCTGGATTCAATTTGTGAGCATATTTTTGAGGATTTTTGCATCTATATTCATTAAAGACATTGGTGTATAATTTTCTTTTTTTGTAGTATCTATGTCTGACTTTGGTATTAGGGTGATGTTGGCTTCATAGAATGAGTAGGCAGCTTTCCCTCCTCTTCAATTTTTTGAAGAGTTTGAGCAGGATTGGTACTCTTTTTTTTAATAATAAATTTTATTTTGATATAAGTTCAATCTTACAGAAACAGTTGCAAAAACAGTATAAACCCCATACATAGAACTCCATCATACCCTGATCCCCCTCCCCCGATCCCCCGATCCATCACCTTTAAGATCCTGTCACACCACCATCTCTTTCTTTCCCTCCCTCTCTCCCTCCCTCCCTCCCTATCACCCATCATCTATTGCTCTGTCCTCTGAACATATGAGAGCAAGCTGCACATATCTTTGAACAAACAATATAATTCACATATACCTTTCCCATGGACAAGAACATTATTTTACGCAATGTCATTAAGTGCAGCTAAGAAGTTCAAGAAATTCAACATTGATATAAAGCTTACATTCTGTATTTCCTTTTTTTTTCTTGTGTCCCATCTGTGTCCCTTTGAGCCTCCTCTCCTCCGACCTCAGATCCCATCCAGGATCATCCTTGGCATTTAATTGTCATCTATTTAGACTGTCTTTTTTTTTTCAATTGTGGTAAGATATATATAGCCTAAATCTTCCTATTCCACCCCTCCCTAGCATTCCATTAGTGGGATTAATCACATTTAGAATGTTGCAATGCCATCCCCTTCTGACCACCCATTTCTAGAAGTTTCCATTCATGCTAAACAGAAACCCTACTCTCATTTCTTAACTCCCCATTGCCCCTTCCCCCACTTCTTGGAACCCCTACTCTACTTTCCATCTCTTTGGTCATATTCTCTGATACTTTCTTTGTGTTTACCATGGGGCTTAAATTTAACATCTTAAATCTATAACAATCTTGTTTCTCTTTGATACCAAATTAACTTCAATAGGACATGTAAACCCCACCTTTATGTAGTTCTTGTAAAAAATTACATATTTTACATTGAGTCCAAAGACACTGATTTATCATTACAGTTTATGTATCTTAGATCCTGTAGGAAGAAAATAGTGAAGTTATAAATCAACAATACAGTAGTATTGGTATTTATATTTACCATGTGATCTTTACTGGAAATCTTTATTTCTTCATTTGATTTCAGTCAATTGTTTAGTGTCCCTTCCTTTCAGCCTGCTTAGGACTGATCTACTGGTGATGAAGTCCCTCCGCTTTTCATTATCCGGGAATGTTTTCATCTCCCCCTCATTTTTATCCTTCAGGTGTTTGTGAATTATCCAAGTCTCTGATGGTTATTGATTTCTATTTGTATTCCATTGTGGTCAGAGAATGTACTTTGAACAAATTCATTTTTTTATTTTTTATTTTATTGAGGCTTGTTTTTATGTCCCCACATACAGTCCATTCTAGAGAAAGATCCGTGATCACTAGTGAGGAATGTGTGTCCCAGTGACCTGGGATGTAATATTCTATATATGTCTGTTGAAATTCTCTTTATCTCTCATTTCTTTGTTTCTCCGTCAGTAGGGCTCCTTTTAGTATCTGAAGTAGGGCAGGTCTTTTATTAGCAAACTCTCTCAGCATTTGTTTGTCCATGGAAAATT
Source organism: Choloepus didactylus (assembly GCF_015220235.1). Classification (NCBI taxonomy): domain Eukaryota; kingdom Metazoa; phylum Chordata; class Mammalia; order Pilosa; family Megalonychidae; genus Choloepus; species Choloepus didactylus. Next base: position 144,467,289 of record NC_051334.1, read on the forward strand.
TAAGCTCTCCCTCAAATTTGAAGGAGAGTTTTGCTGGATAAAGTATTGTTGGTTGGAAATTCTTCTCTCTCAGAATTTTAAATATCATTCCACTGCCTTCTTGCCTCCATGGTGGCTGCTGAGTAGTCACTACTTATTCTTATGTTGTTTCCTTTGTATGTGGTGAGTTGCTTTTCTCTTGCTGCTTTCAGAACTTGCTCTTTTTCTTCAGGATTTGACAGTCTGATCAGAATATGTCTTGGAGTGGGTTTATTTGGATTTATTCTATTTGTAGTTTGCTGGGCATTTATGCTTTGTGTATTTATATGGTGTAGAAGGTTTGGGAAGTTTTCTAGACCTTTACCCTTCTCTTCCCCTTCTGGGAAGTCTTAAATTTGGACGTTTTGTTTTATCTATCATATCCCTGAGATCCATTTTGATTTTTTCAATTTTTTCCCCATTCTTTCTTTTGTTCTTTCATTTTCTGTTCTGTGCTCGAGGGGGCTGTTGTTGTTCAACCTCCTCTAATCTTGCATTATGAGTATGCAAAGTCTTTTTAATTTGGTCTACAGTTTCTTTAATTTCCATAAGATCTTCTACTTTTTTATTTACTTTGCAATATCTTCTTTATGCTGTTCTAGGGTCTTCTTTATGTCTTTTATATTCTGTGCCATGCTCTTCTTCAAGTCCTTTATATCCCATGCCATGCTTTCATTGCCTGTCTGTAGTTCTTTGATTAATTGGGCCAAGAACTGTGTGTCTTCTGATCTTTTGATTTGAGTGTTTGGGTTCAGGTTCTCCATGTCATCTGGTTTTATCATATGCTTTAAGATTTTCTGTTGTTTTTGGCCTCTTGGCATTTGCTTTACTTGATCTTTAATTTGTTAGAATTGCAGCTTGGTGACATACACTTTCTCTAACTAACAAGCAGATGGTGTCCATGAGTCACTTTTATTCCTCTCAAGTCAGTTCTCCCCAACTTTGTGGTGTGTGGGGATCTGATTCTTGTGTGGTCCAATTGGTGCACTTAATTTTGGTGTGTTGTTGGTGCTGTCTGCCCTCAATGAAGGGTGTGTGCCTGAGCAATCAAGGAGGAAGAGCAGGTTTAATAATCAAACCTCCCAGGTGTTCCCGGAGATTTAAGTCTGTTCTCTGCTCCTTACACAAAAGTCCTTGGTATTGGTGTAGGTTCCCTGGGATTTCCAAGTGGTTCCCTCTCCCTGCTGTGCTTTTCCAGGACCTCTGTTGGGGGGGGGGAGGGCCATGCCACGTCACAAGTGAGTGCCAGCCTCCAGGGAAGCCCTGGGCTGCTGGACTGTGTAGGGGCATTCCCAGTCCACTTCAAATATGGTTGAATGGGATGCGTTAAATTCCCCCCTTCCACACAGCTCTGCCCTCCCAGCTCTGGGGCAATCAGCTGTGGGTGTATTCAAGGCCACTGTCCACCACTGATATTGTGTCTTGTGAGCAGTGCTGCAGGAAAGACTCCCTGTCAGGATGGGTTTCTTGGCTTGGCTCTGAGCGGTGTGTTTGGCCCCGGGCAGGAGTAGCCCCACCTGCTGGGGAGATGGCTGCAAGTCGTGTTTTTTTTTTCTCTCTCCTTTTGGCTCCCCTTTGTTCCCCTGGACCTGAGACAATCAGCAGTGGATGTGGGAAGGGGTATCCTCCACCCCAGACACCAAGGTGTTAGTCCAAACCACTCCCATCTTATCTGCAGCTGTTCCTGGGCTTCTTTTTTTTTTAAATGCCAACCCACCATTTCCCCACACTGCAGCATGGCCGAGGGACTCAGCCAACTCCCTCACTCATTTCAGAATGCAGACTCCTGGTTTCACCAAATGCACATTCCCTGTGGCTTTAGCAGATGTTGTCTGGCTGGTGTTACTCTGGAAGTGGTGTTCTGGGTCACTTTCTGTTTTTTTATCTAGTGTTTTCCAAGGAGGTGATTTTTGCTCTGTCTCACCTAGCCGCCATCTTGCTGACTCCCTAATTCTTTCTTGAATGCTTGGTAGAATTCACAGGTGAAGACTTCTGGTCCTGGGCTTTTCTTTTTTGGGAACTTTTTGATGACTGACTCAATCTCTTTACTTGTGATTGGTTTGTTGAGGTCATCTATTTCTTCTTGAGTCAATGTTGGTTGTGCATGCTTTTCTATGAAGTTGTCCATTTCATCTAAGTTGTCTAGTTTATTAGCATATAGTTACTCATAGTATCCTCTCATTATCTCCTTTTTTCTGCAAGGTAAGTAGTTGTGTCCTCTTTCCCATTTATGACTGTTTAGTTGTATCCACACTCTCTTTTTTGTTAGACTTGTTAAGGTTCCATCAATTGTATCATTTTCTCAAGGAAACAACTTCTGGTTTTGTTGATTCTTGCTGTTGTTTTCCTGTTCTCAATTTCATCTATTTCTGCTCTAATCTTTGTTATTTCTTTCTTTCTGTTTGCTTTGAGGTTAGTTTCCTGTTCTTTTTCTAGTTCCTCCATGTGAACAGTTAATTCCTCAATTTTTGCTCTTTCTTCTAATATAGACATTTAGGGCAATAAATTTCCCACTCAGCACTGCCTTTGCTGCATCCCATAAGTTTTGATATGTACTGTTCTCATTTTCATTTGCCTCAAGATATTTACTAATTTCCCTGTAATTTCTTCCTTTACCCACTGGTTGTCTAAGAGTGTGTTATTTAGCCTCCATATGTTTGTGAATTTTTCAAGATTCTGCCTGTTATTGATTTCAATTTTTTAAATTGTTGAGACTTGCTTTGTGACCCAACATGTGGTCTGTCCTAAAGAATGATCCATGAGCACTTGAAAAGATGCATATCCTGCAATTATGGGGTGTAGTGTTCTATAAATGTCTGTCAAGTCTAGTTCCTTTATCGTACAATTCAACATCTCTGTTTCTTTACTGATCCTCTGTCTAGATTTTCTATCCATTGATATGAGCAGTGTATTGGTCTCCAACTATTATTGTAGAGGTATCTACTTCTCCCTTCAGTATTGTCAGTGTTTACCTCATGTATTTTGGGGCACTCTGGCTCAGTGCATAAATATTTATGATTGTTATGTTTTCTTGATTAATTGTCCCTTTTAGTAATATATAGTGTCCTTCTTTGTCTCTGTTAATGTTTTACATTTAAAGTCTTATTTTTCTGAAATTAATATAGCTACTCCTTTTTTCTAGTTGTTTGTGTGAAGTATCTTTTCCCAACCTTTCACTTTCAACCTATTTTTGTCCTTCAGTCTAAAGTGAGTTTCTTATAGACAGCAAATAGATGGGTCTTGTTTTTATAAACCATTCTGCCAGTCTATGTCATTTTATTGGGGGGATTTAATACATTAACATTTAGTGTTATTATTGTAAGGGTAGTTCTTTCTTCTACCATTTTGTCTTTTGGATTTTATATGTCATATCTTATGTTTTTTCTCTCTCTCCTTTTACCTTTCCTGATGGTCTTAATTTCTTCACTCTTTTCCAAACCTCTCCTTCCTGTCTTTTCCAATCAGCCTGTAGCACTCCCTTTAGTATTTCTTGAAGCACTGATCTCTTATTCACAAACTCTCTCAGTGTCTGTCTGTCTGAAAATATTTTAATCACTCTCTCATTTTTTTTTAGTTTTTAATTTTTATTGAGCTTTTTCACATACCACACAATAATCCAAAGATCCAAAGTGGACAATCATTTGCCCCTGGTACCCTCATACAGCAGTGCATCCATCACCACACTTAATTTTTGTTCAATTTTTGGAATCTTTTCCTTATTCCAGACAAGAAATAGAGCAAAAGAAGAAAAAAGAAAAGAAAAGAAAAGAAAAGAAAAGAAAAGAAAAGAAAAGAAAAGAAAAGAAAAGAAAAGAAAAATTGAATCCTCCCATATCCCTAACCAACCGCCCTCCATTAGTTGACTCATAGTATTGGTATAGTACATTTGTTACTGTTTATGAATGAATGTTGAAATACGACTAACTGTAATATATAGTTTGCAATAGGTACATATTTTTTTCTATATGCCACTCTATTATTAACACCTAGTTCTAGTGTCATACATTTGTTCTGGTTCATGAAAGAGATTTCTAATATTTGTACAGTTAATCATGGATATTGCCCACCACAGGATTCAGTTTTATACATTCCCATCTTTTGACCTGCAACTTTCCTTCTGGTGACATGTGACTCTGAGCTTACCCTTTCCACCACCTTCACACACCTTTAGCACTGTTAGTTATTCTCACATCTTGCTACCAACACCTCTGTTCATTCCCAAACATTTAAGTTCATCCAAGTTGAACATTCTGCTCATACTAAGCAACCGCTCCCCATTCTTAAGCCTCATTCTATATCTTGGTACCTTATATTTCATGTCTATGAGTTTATATATTATAATTAGTTCCTATCAGTGAGACCCTGCAATATTTGTCCTTATGTGTCTGGCTTATTTCACTCAGTACATTGCCCTCAAGATTTCATCATCAACCCATTTTTTTAAAGATGGTTTTTTTCACATGCCATACATTCCAACCTAAGAAAACAATTGGTGGTTCCCTGTATAGTCACATATTTATGTGTTCACCACCCTCACCACTAACTATATAAGGGCATCTACATTTCTTCCACAAGGCAGGAGGGAGAGTCAAAGAAGGTAGAGAAGCAAAAGAAAAAGAAAAAAGAAAGAGAAAGAAAAAAATGGCAGCTAGGAAGCAGCAAAAGGAAAGGTAACCTTAAATCAAAGTAGAATAAAGAGTCAGACAACACCACCAATATCAAGTGTCTCACACCCCTCCCCTATCCCCTCTCTTATCTGCATTTACCTTGGTATGTTACCTTTGTTACATTAAAGGGAGCATAATACAATGATTCTGTTACTTACAGTCTCCAGTTTATCTTGATTGCATCCCTCCCCCAATGTCTCCTTATTTTTAACATCTTGCAAGGTTGACATTCGCTTGTTCTCACTCATGAAAGAACATATTTGTACATTTTATCACAATTGTTGAACACTGTAGATTTCACTGAGTTACAGAGTCCCAGTCTTTATCTTTCCTTGTTTCTTCTGGTGTCCCACATGCTCCCAACCCTCCTCTCTCAACCATATTCATAGTTATCTTTGTTCAGTGTACATACCTTGCTGTGCTGCCATCTCCCAAAAAATTGTGTTGCAAACCTCTCACTCCTGTCTTCTATCACTCTGTAGTGCTCCCTTTAGTATTTCCTGTATGGTGGGTGACTTTTTCACAAAGTCTCTCATTGTCTGTTTGTTGGAAAATATTTTGAGCTCTCCCTCATATTTGAAGGACAGTTTTGCTGGATACAGTACTCTTGGTTGGTGGTTTTTCTCTTTCAGTATCTTAAATATAGCCTCATTCTATATCTTGGTACCTTATATTTCATGTCTATGAGTTTACATATTAGAATTAGTTCCTGTCACTGAGACCCTGCAATATTTGTCCTCATGTGTCTGGCTTATTTCACTCAGTATGTTACCCTCAAGGTTTCATCATCAACCCATTTTTTTTTCTTCTTGCCTCCATGGTTTTTGCTGAGAGATCCACATATAGTCTTATCAACCTTCCTTTGTATGTGATGGATCGCTTTTCTCTTGCTGCTTTCAGGATTCTCTCTTTCTCTTTGATGTTTGATAATCTGACTATTAATTGTCCTGGCATAGGCCTATTCAGATCTATTCTGTTTGGAGTATGCTGCACTTCTTGGATCCATAATTTTATGCCTTTCATAAGAGATGGGAAATTTTCATTGATATTTCCTCTATTATTGCTTCTGCCCCTTTTCCCTTCTCTTCTTTCTGGGCCACCAATGATACGTACATTCTTGTGTTTCATTTCATCCTTAAGTTCCCAGAGACGTTGCTTATATTTTTTCATTCTTTTCTTCATCTGCTCCTTTGCATGTAGGCTTTCAGGTATTTTGTTCTCCAGTTCCTGGGTGTTTTCTTCTGCCTCTTGATATCTGCTGTTGTCTGTTTCCACTGTGTCTTTTTTCTCTTGTGTTGTGCTTTTCACTTCCATAGATTCTGCTGGTTGTTTTTTTTTTGAGCTTTCGATTTCTGCTTTATGTATGCCCAGTGTTTTCTTTATAGCCTTTATCTCTTTTGCCATATCTTCTCTAAACTTTTTGAATTGATCTAGCATTTGTTGTTTAAATTCCTGTATTCCAGTTGAAGTGTAAGTTTGTTCCTTTGACTGGGCCATAATTTTGTTTTTCTTAGTGTAGGTTGTAGTTTTTTGTTGTCTAGGCATCTGACCTCCTAGGCCACTCCAATCAGGTTTTCCCAGAGGAGAACAGGCTCAGGTCACAGAAGGGGGAAATATTCAGTGTCTGGTTTCCTTGATGGTTTTTCTTAGAGGATTGACACACCCTGTGTTTTTCTGTCCATCAAGTGTGACTGTCAACCTGTCACCTGCTGGTGTAAGGGGGTGTGGCCCATGGCTTTCCCCCCCAAGCTTTGGGGTCTGGTTCTGGTAAGGCAGGTAGTAGAGCTAGGCCCCTCGCTTTCCTCTTGGGAAGCTATGCCCCCTCCAGAGGTGTCATTTGCATATAAATAGATTCCTTGTTTCCCTGACTCAGAGTGCTGAGATTTTAAAATGGCTGAGGCTTTCTCCTCTGAGCTCCCCAGGTTGAGAGAGAGAGAAAGGGACAGAAAGCTCCCAGATTCACCCATCAGCCAGAGATAGTACCCAATCCTCTGGGCTCCCCACCCTGAGACAGATATGTCCCCTGACTCTCCCAAGTCAGTCATCACCAAAAGCCTCTGTCTGCTTGTTGGGGACTCACAGTCTGTATTGAGAAGTTAACATTAAAACCCCAGTTGGAGCTGGGCTGAGGTACACTAGCTTCTTTGGAGAATGCTGCTGTCTAGTACCATAAGGCTTCCATGAGGAAGGGACTCTTGGCTCTCAGCTTGGGTCTGCAGTTATTACTTACAGATTTTATGCTATGATTTTGGGCATTCCTCCCAATTCCGGTTGATGCATGATGAGTGGACAGTCATGTTTGTCTCCCTGCAGTTATTCCAGGTTATTGACTAGTTTTTTGGTAGTTTATGAATTGTTCCAGGGGAACTAACTGGCTTCCACTCCTCTCTATGCTGCCATCTTAGCTCCTCTGGGTTCTCCCTCAGTTTTGAAAGACAGTTTTGCCAGATATAGAATTCTTGACTGGCAGTTTTTCTCTTTTAATACCTTAAATATATCACATTACTGCTTTCTTGCCTCTATGGATTCTGCAGAGAAATTTGTACATAGTCTTATCGAGCTTTCTTTGCATGTGATGGTTCACTTTTCTCTTGCTGCTTTCAGAATACTCTCTTTCTCTTTGGCATTAGACAGTCTGGTAAGTAAGTATCTTGGAGTATGTCTATTGGGATATATTCTTTTTGGGGTCCACTGCATTTCTTGAATCTGCAATTTTATGTCTTTCATGAGTTGGGAAATTTTCAGTGATTATTTATTCTATTATTCTTTCTGCCCCCCTTCCCTTCTCTTCTCCTTCTGGGACACCCATAACATGTATATTCTCATGCTTCATGTGGTCATTCAGTTCTCTAAGGCCCTGCTCATATTCTTGCATTCTCTTCCCTATCTGTTTCTTTGTGTGTAGGATTTCAGATGTCCTGTATTCTAGTTCACTTATCCTTTCTTCTGCCTCTTCAAATTTAGTATTGTAAGTTTCCATTGTGTTTTTAATCTCTTCTATTGTGCCTTTCATTCCCAGAAGTTCTGCTGTTTGTTTTTTCCTACTTTTGAGTTTCTCCTGATATTTGCCCAATTTCTTCTTTATATCCTTCATCTCTTTTGCCATATCTTCCCTCAACTCATTGATTTGATTTTTTAATTGATTTAGATTTGTTTGATTATTAATTAGTTGTTTCTTTTCCTGTATCTCAGTTGAAGTGTTAGTTTGTTACTTTGGCTGGTCCATATTTTCATGTTTCCTAGTATGGCTCTTTAATTTTGGCTTTTCTAGATGTTTGATTTTCTTGTTTAGTTTATGCTGGAGCTCATTTTCTCTCTTTTACCTAGTTTTTTCTAGTTGGTTGTCTTTGTTCTTTATCCTTTGGTGCTCAGTTCAACTTATTCTAGACCTCTAACATAGCTTCTGTTCAGTTGATCAGAATTTTTCACCTTTTGTGTTTCTGGTTCTTGCCCTGCCTCTATATAAACTTTTTGTGAGAGGGTCTCCTTAGATATGATCAACCTCAGTCAGATTTTCCCAGTCCAGGCAGGCCCAGATCTCAGGAGGAGGGTATAGATTTTCCCTGAGAATGAGACCCTCCTGTGAAGCCTCTGGTCTCTTTCCTTTTCCTATCCTATCTAGCAGGTGGTGCTTGTCAGTCTGTTGCTGCCCACTAATGTAAAGAGTTTCAATAGGTGCGGTTGCGTTTACTGCTTCGGGGAGCGGCCGGTTGCTGAACCCTCGGCTCTCGGCGTTGCTCGGAGGGTACCGGCGGCGGGGGCTCTTTCCCAGAGGCGAGGGCGAGGCGGGGGACTTGGCCAGGTCCCCGGCGGTGGCGTGCAAGGTGTGGAGGGCGGCGAGAGGAAAACAGGCGGGACGCTTTCTTCAGGGGGGTAAAACCAAGAGCCTTTATTAGGGGAGAGTACAAGTTTATATAGGCTGGCATAGAGGGCGGGGGTTGTTTGAAAAAGGGGCAGGAGTTGCTCTGGCAACGGTGCATGCGCACTGGCGGTGGCGGGAGTTGCTCTGGCAACGGGGGTAGCGGGCAAAATAAGGGGGGCGGTTTTCTCTGGCAAGCTTCCTGGCGCCCAACATGGGGCAAGATATTTTGGGTGAGGAAATGGGGCCTGCATCCGGCTCCACTTTCTCAGGCCTGGGGGGCTGTGGAGGGCGCTACCGCCCGTGCCCACCACCCTCCCCAGGGGCGGATCTGGTCCCCCGGCCCAGGCCCGCCAAGTCGGAGCACGTAATCAGTATCCCGCAAATAGGTGCTGTTAATTTTCCACAAGCCCTGTCCCTGCCAGAGGTGTGGCTGACTCAAGCTGGTTTCAGTTTTCCAGTCTCTGGGGTCTGAGTTCTTTGAAGGAGGGCTGCCACTTGAGCTGGACCTGCCCCCTCTTTTCTTGGGGATGTTATGCCCTGTAGGGAATTGTTCACCCCAGCAGACTCATTGCTTTGTCTCTCATACCTATCTTAGCTCTGCCTTTGCCTGGGACCAGGAGCCATTTGCAAATATCTGGGGCTTTCTGTAATGAGCTACTCAGAATAGTTATTTCAAAACAAAGGGAAAAGAGGGAAAAAAGAGGAAATCATTTTTCAAGGCCTTTCCACAGCCCCAAGTTTTGTCAATCCCAGTATGGACTATTAAAGATAAACCCTTTAGGATATTATCTCTTCCTCATGAATAGTTACTCTCAGACAACTTTAGTTCTTAATTCTGCCCTTGCCTGGGGCAGTGCTGAAGCAGGAGCTCTGATGGGTTATTAAAAAGTATAAAGATAAAGAGTCAGAGAGAAAGAAAGGAAAGAGGAAGAAAAGGTTTAAAAAATAAACAACCCTGTTCAGAGCCAGACCCAGCTCCCTGGGTTTGGGAGCCAGAGCCTGAATTGGTACCCATTTCTACATGTCCCCTTTTCTTGGAGCTCAGCCTTTTTCCAGTATTCTGAACACTTCCAACTCCAAAAGTCTCTTTTTTGTTTTGCTTTTTGCTGCTGTTGTCAGTACTGCCTTCTCTATGCAGGAAGGATTTCTCTGGCTCCTTTCATACCTGCTCCTCATTTATCTGCGCTTGGAGCTTTTATTCAGCAGTACAAATTTGTTAATTACTTCTGCAATTAGGGCTAGGTTGAGCTTCCTTCTTGCTCCCAGCATAGATTGTTTCTTTTTCCCTCAGGAAACCAGCTCCAACACAGTCTGCCATACTTCAGGGGGGAGGGACACCAGCCCTCAGCCAGGGAATTTTAGTTTTTCACTGCAATCTCAGCCATTCCACCCATTCCACATTGGTGTACAATGTGTGACAAATCACAGAAGTCCCCCAAAACACAGCTGTTCCAGACAGTTCCTGGCTATTTACCAGCTAGCCTAGAGGAGTAACTAAATTCCATACCTCACCATTCTGCCATTTTGCCCCTTTCTCTGTAGGTTGTCTTTTGACTTTAATGATAAAGTCCTTTGATGCACAAAGGTTTTTAATTTTGATTAAATTCCATTAATCTATGTTTTCTCTTTTTGCTTGTGATTTTGGTGTAATGTCTAAGAAACCATTGCCTATCACAAAATCAGGAAGATGCTTCCCTATGTTTTATTCTATGAGTTTTATAGTTTGGATTCTTATATTCTGGTCTTTGCTCCATTTTGACTTAAATTTTGTATGTGGGGTGAAATAGGGATCCTCTTTCATACTTTTGTATATGGATATCCAGTTTTCCCAGCACCATTTGTTGAAGAGACTGCTGTTTCCAAATTGAGTGGACTTGGCACCTTGCTGAATCTCATTTGGCCTTGAATGTGAGGGTCTATTTCTGAACTCTCAATTCAATTCCCCTTGTCTATAGATCTATCCTTGTGCCAGTACCATGCAATTTTATTGAGATATATTCATGTATAAATTTTATGAATGTCTTTCCCAGTTCTGCAAAGAAGGCTATGTAATTTTGATTGGGATGGCACTGAATTTGTAAATTGCTTTGGGTAGGCTTGACATCTTAACAATATTTAGTCTTCAAATCCACAGACATAGAAAGTTCTTCCATTTATTTATATCTTCTTGATTTATTTTAGCAATTCTTCATTGTTTTCCATGGATAAGTCCTATGCATCCTTGGTTAGATTTATTCCTATATATTTGATTCTCTTAGCTGCTATCATAAGTGGAATTTTTTCTTACTATCCTGTTCAGATTGTTCATTACTAGTGTATTAGAAACTACTGATGTTTGCATGTTGATCTTATACCCTGTGGTAGTTTGAAGCAGTTAGGTACCCCATAAAAGGTCATGCTCTTTTAACCCATTCCTCTGGGTGTAGACCTATTGTAGGTGGGACAATTTGATTAGGTTACTTCATTTGAGACCTGTCTCAGGGTGGTTCTTGATCCTCTTGCTGGAGTCATTTATAAGAGGATAAAACACATACAGGATCTAAGAGATGAAATTAAGAGAAGCTTATAGAAAAAATCCTTGGAGAAGCAAATTCAGGGCCCACACCTCAGAGAAGAAGCCACTGGCACAAGAAGCTGAAAGCAATGAAACCTGGGAGCAAAGGACCAGCAGACACTGGCCATATGCCTTCCCACATGACAGAGGTGTCCTGGATGCCAGCAGACTGTCTTCAGAATCCAGATATCATCCTGCTGATGCCTTGAGTTGGACATTTTCCCAGCCTAAGGAGTTGTAAGTTGTAAGTTAATAAATCCTCATTGTAAAAGCCAACTTATTTCTGGGATATTGCATTTCATCAGCTTTAGCAAACCAAAACATACTCCAAGATTTTACTGAGATTGTTTATTAGCTCTAAGAGAGTTGTTGCAGATTTTTCAGGATTTTCTGTGCATAGTATCATCTCATGCCCAAATAGAGAAAGTTTTATTCTCCTTTCCAATTTGGATGTCTTTTATTTCCTTTCCTTGCCTAACTATTCTGGATAGAACTTCTAGTACAATGTTGAAAAACAGTGGTGACAGTGGGCATCCTTGTCTTTTTCCTAATCTTAGGAGGAAAGTTTTCAGTCTTTCACAATTGAGTATGATATTACCTGTGAGTTTTTCATATATGCCCTTTATCCTGATACAGACATTTCCTTCTATTCTTAGTTTTTTGAGTGTTTTTTAAAATAATTAAGAATCAGTGCTGAATTTTATCATATGCCTTTTCTGTATTAATTGGCATTATCTTGTGTTGTTTTTTCCTTCTTCTGTTAATGTGGTATAATACACTAATTGATTTCCTTAGGTTGAAACATCCTTGGATACCTGGGATAAATCCCATTTAACCATGGTGTATAATTCTTTCAATATAGTGCTGGATTCTGTTTCCAAGTATTTTGTTAAGTAGTTTGCATGTATATTTATAAGGGATATTGTCTGTAATATTCTTTTCCTGTGATATCTTTATCTGGTTTTGTTTTGTGGGTGAAGCTGGCTCATAGGATGAATTAAGGGGTGTTCCCTCCTCTTTAATTTTTTTGGAAAATTATGAGCAGGATTGGTGTTAATTCTTCTTGGAATATTTGGCAAAACTCACCAGTGAAGCCATCTGGTCCTGGGCTTTACTTTGCTGGAAACTTTATGATTCCTGATTCAATCTGTTTGTCTGTTATTGGTCTGTTAAGATCTTCTTTTTCTTCTTGAGTCAGTTTAGGTAGTACATTTTTCTCTAGGAATTTGTTCATTTCATCTAGGTTATATAAGTTGTTGGTGTGCAGTTGTTCATAGTATCCTCTCATAATCCTTTTTCTTTCTATGGGGTCAGTAGTAATGTATACCATTTAATTTATGATTTTAATTATTAGTGTCCTCTCACCTTTTTTCTTTCTCAGTGTAGTTAAAGGCTTGTCAATTTTTTATTCTTTCAAAGAACCAATGTTTTGTATTGTTGATTCTTTCTACTGTTTGTTTTTCCTTGATTACATTTATCTCCACTACAATCTTTGTCATTTACTTCCTTCTGCTCACTTTGGGTTTAGTTTGCTTTTCTTTTTCTAGACCCTCCAGTTGTGAGGTTAAGTCTGATTTAAGATCTTTCTTCTTTTTAATGTAAGCATTTAGAGATATAAACTTCCTCCTCAACACTGCCTTTGCTGCATCTCATAAGTTTTTGTATGTTGTGTTTTTTGTTTCATTGCCTCAAGGTATTTCCCATCTCCCTTGTGATTTATTCTTTGACTCCTTTTTCTAGATTGTGTTGTTTTATATCCACATATTTGTGAATTTTCCAGTTCTCTCTGTTATTGTTTTCCAGCTTCATTCCATTGGGATCAGAGAAGATATATAATTACAGTGTTTCTAAATTTATTGAGACATGTTTAATGACTTAACATATGAACCATCCTGAGGAATGATCCATGTACACTACAGGAAATATGTATTCTGCTGCTGTTGGGCAAAGTGTTCTACATATGTGTTAGGTATCATCCATACCTTTTATTTCCTTATCTACTGTCCAGATGTTCTATATATTATTGAAGGTGGTGTGTCAACATCTCATACTATGAATGTAGAACCTATAAAAATATTTCTCCCTTCAAGTCTGTAAATATTTGCTGCATATATTTTGGAGCTCTGTTGTTAGGTGCATATATATTTATAATTGCTATATCTTTTTACTGAATTGATCCCTTTTTCAGTATATAGTGACTTTCTTCATCCCACATAACAGTTTTTGACCTAATGTCTATTTTGTCTGATATTATATAGTTGCCCCAGCTCTCTTTTAGTTACTACTTGCATGGTGTATTTTTTCCTATCCTTTCATTTTCAGGCTCCTTGTGTCTTCAAATTTGAATTGAGTCTCTAGTAAACAGCATATATTTGGGTCATGCTTTATTTTCCTTCTGTTAATATCTCTGTTTTTTACCTGGAAAGTTTAATCCATTTACATTTAAACTAGCTATGGATAAAACACAACATTCTGCTGGCATTTTGCTACTTGGTCTTCTTTAAATCTTATGCCCTTTATTCCTTCACTTTTTCCATTAATGCCTACTGTCATATTTATTTGATTTTTATATTGTAACATTTTGAAACCCTACTCATTTCTTTGTGTTTTTATATATTTCATATATTTTCTTTGTGATTACCATGGGGCTAAAATGTAGTATCCTGTATCTATAACAACCACATTTGATTTTACATCAACTTAACTTCAATAGCATACACATTCACTGTATAAGAACAGTGAATCCTCCAACCTTTTTTTTTGGACTTCTTACAAATTATATGTCCATATATTATATTCTAAAATCATAGATCTGTCATAGCTTTTTATGCATTTTCATTTTAGAAATTGTAAGAAATAAAAAATGGATTTATATACCAAAAATTGCAAAAGAAAATATACTGACTTTTATAATTACACATATAGTAACCATTACTAGGTGTCTTCATTTCTTTATGCTGCCTGGAACCACTGTCTAGTGTCCTTTCCTTTCACTTTAAGAACTCTCTTTAACATTGCTTGTTGGGCATATCTGGTGGTGATGAACACTTGCAGGCTTTGTTTATTTGGGAATGTCTTAATCTCTCCCTTATTGTTTTTTTTAATGCAATTTTATTGAGATATAATCATATAACATACAATCAAAATGTATGATCAGTTGTTCACAGTATTGTCATATAGTTGTGCTTTCATCACCACAATCAAACTTTGAACATTTTCATTACTCCAAAGAATAAAATTAAAATTAAAATTAAAAAAAGAACATCCAAAGCATCCAATTCCCCTCCTCCCCCCATTGTTCATTTACTTTTTTTAATAAGATTTATTCACACACCATACAATCATCCAAAATATGCAATCAATTGATCACATTACCATCATAGATGTTCATTGATCACCATGATCTATTTTTAACATTTTCCTTGTACCAGAAAAACTGATAATAAGAATAAAAAAAAATAGTGAAAAAAGAACACCCAAATCACTTGCCCTTATGAAGCTTGTTACCGCAAAGGATAGTCAAAACTTGCATGTAATTGTGCCTAAGATTCTTCCTCTGAGTACCTCTTTGTTGCTCAGATGTGGCCCTCTCTCTCTACCTGAGCCATCTTGACAGGTGAACTCGCTGCCCTCCCCCCTACGTGGAACCCGACTCCCAGGGGTGTAAATCTCCCTGGCAATGCAGAATATGACTCCCAGGGATGAATGTGGACCCGGCATCGTGGGACTGAGAGTATCTTCTTGGCCAAAAGGGGGATGCAAAATGAGATGAAATAGTTTCAGTGGCTGAGAGATTCCAAATGGAGTTGAGAGGTCACTCTGGTGGACATTCTTATGCACTATATAGATAACACCTCTTAGGTTTTAATGTATTGGAATAACTAGAAGGAAATACATGAAACCACCAAACTCCAACCCAGCAGTCTGGACTTCTGAAGACAATTATATAATAATGTAGATTACAAGGGGTGACAGTGTGATTGTGAAGACCTTGCGGATCACATCCCCTTTATCTAGTGTATGTATGAGTAGAAAAATGGGGATAAAAACTAAAGGACAAATGGGATGGGATGGGGGGATGATTTGGGTGTTCTTTTTTCACTTTTATTTTTTATTCTTGTTCTGGTTCTTTCTGATGTAAGGAAAATGTTCAGAGATAGATTGTGGTGATGAATGTATAACTATGTTATCATACAGTGGACAGTGGATTGTATACCATGGATGATTGTACGGTCTGTGAATGTATTTCAATAAAGCTGAATTTAATTAAAAAAAAAAGAACACCCACATCATCCACACTTCTTGCCCTATTTTACCTTTAGTTTTTTGCCCCATTTTTCTACTCATCCATGCATATACTGGATAAAAGAAGTGCACTCCACAAGGTTTTCCAAATCACCCTGTCACCCCTTGTAAGCTACATTGTCATAAAATCATCTTCAAGAATCAAAGCCACTGGGTTGGGGTTTGATAGTCTCAGGTATTTAATCCTAGGTATTCCCATACCTTAAAACTTAAAAAGTTTTACCTATATGGTGTGTAAGAATGTCCACCAGAGTGACATCTTGACTCCATTTGAATTCTCTCAGCCACTGAAGCTTTATTTTGTTTTATTTTGTATCCCTCTTTTGTTCAAGAAGATGTTCTCAATCCCATGATGTTGGGTCCAGATTCATCCCCAGGAGTCATATCCTGTGATGCCAGGGAGATTTACATCCCTGGGAATTAGGCCCCATGTAGGGGGCTGGGCGCAGCAAGATCACCTGATGGGGTGGCTTAGTTAGAGAGGGCCACATCTGAGCAAAAAAGAGAGAGTCAGGGGGAGACACTGAGGCACAATTATAAGCAGACCTAGCTTCTCCTTTGCAGTAACAGGCTTCTTAAAGGAAAGTAACATGATAGAGGGTTCGGCACATCAACCCACCAGTCCTCAATGCTTGTGAGAACATTAGCATCCATCCAGGTGAGGAAGCCCAACACCTCTGAATTTTCCTCCAGCTCCACAGGGGGGCTCTGCATTTTTTTTTATTGTTTCTTTTTTTAAATTAACTTTCTCAAAATTAAAAAAAAAACAGGCAATGAAAAATAATTTCAAACAAAACCAAAACAAAGGAATAAGAAGAAACAAATATCCTAGCATAACAAGTACCCTAGAATTACAAAACCAAAACAAAAGAATAAGAAAAAACAAATATCCTAGAATAAACAAATAACCTAGAATTACTTTAAACATTTTCCTATTCTACCCCAAGAAAATCTACAGACTATAACCCAGGAAAGGAATAACAAAAGCAAGTAATCTAAGATAACTACATTTCTGTGAACATATTCCTACCATACTCAACAGAAATTAACAAACCATAGTCATTCCTGAGCATTCCAGAATGTTAAATTTACCCACAATAATTTATCTGTTCTTATTAGCTTATCATTCCCCCTTCACTAATTGCTATCTATCGCTAGGTCCCCTACATTCTACATTATAAACCATTTATTTTACATTTTTCAGTGTTCACATCAGTGGTAACATGTAGTATTTCTCTTTTTGTTCCTGACTTATTTCACTCAGCATTATGTCTTCAGGGTTCAACCATGTTGTTATATGTTTCACAACACCGTTCCTTCTTACTGCCGTGTAGTATTCCATCGTGTGTATATACCACATTTTATTTATCCACTCATTGATTGAAGGACATTTGGGTTGTTTCCATCTCTTGGCAATTGTGAATACTGCTGCTGTGAACATTGGTGTGCAGAGATCTGTTCATGTCACTGCTTTCAGATCTTCCAGGTATATATCAAGAAGTGCAACTGCTGGATCGAATGGTAACTCTATATCTAGTTTTCTAAGGAACCACCAGACTGTTTTCCAGAGTGGCTGTACCATTATACAGTCTGACCAACAATGAATAAGGGCTCCAGTTTCTCCACATCCTAGGATCTCCAGCATTTGTAGTTTCCTGTTTGTTAATGGCAGCCATTCTAACTGGTGTCAGACGGTACCTCATTGTGGTCTTAATTTGCACCTCCCTAATAGCTACTGAAGCTGAGCATTGTTTCATGTGTTTTTTGGCCATTTGTATTTCCTCTTCAGTGAACTTTCTTTTCATATCTTTTGCTCATTTTGTAATTGGGCTGTCTGTACTATTGTCATTGAGTTGTAGGATATCTATACATGCAAGATATCAGTCTTTTGTCAGATACATGGTTTCCAAATATTTTTTCCCATTGAGTTGGCTGCCTCTCCACCTTTTTGACAAATTCCTTTAAGGTACAGAAGTTGTGAGGTTTGAGGAGTTCCCATTTATCTATTTTTTCTTTTGTTGCTTGTGCTTTGGGTGTAAGGTCTAGGAAGGGACCTGCTAATACAAGGCCCTGAAAATGTTTCCCTACATTATCTTCTAGGAGTTTTGTGGTACTGTCTCTTATGTTGAGGCCTTTAATCCATTTTGAGTTAATTTTCATGGAGGGTGTGAGGTAGGGATCCTCTTTCATTCTGTTGGATATGGATATCCAGCTCTCCAAGCACCATTTGTTGAAAAAACTGTTATGTCCCAGTTCAGTGGTTTGGGGGGCCTTATCAAAGATCAGTTGACTGTAGGTCTGGGGTTTTATCTCTGAATTCTCAGTTTGATCCCATTGATCAATATGTCTATCTTTGTGCCAGTACCATGCTGTTTTGACTACTGTGGCTTTATAATAAGCTTCAAAGTCAAGGAATGTAAGTCGCTCCATTATGTTCTTCTTTTTTGCAGTGTTTCTAGCAATCTAAGGCATATTCCCTTTCCAAATAAATCTGAATTTTGGAATTTTGAATTTGGAAATTTGATTTGATTTGGAATTTTGATAGGAATTGCATTGAATCTGTAGATGAGTTTGGGTAGAATTGACATCTTAATGACATTAAGCCTTCCTATCCATGAACATGGAAAATTTTCCCATCTTTTTAGGTCCCTTTCTATTTCTCTTAGTAGAGTTATGTAGTTTTCTTTGTATAGGTCTTTTACAGCTTTGGTTAAATTTATTCCTAGGTACCTGATTTTTTTACTTGCTTTGGAAAATGGTATTTTCTTGAGTGTCTCTTCAGTTTGGTCATTACTGAATTATATGCATTAATCTTATATTCCACTACTTTCCTTAATTTGTTTATTAACTTGACTAGCTGTGTCATCAATTTCTCAGGGTTTTCCAGATATAAGATCATATCATTTGCAAAGAATGACAGTTTTATTGCTTCCTTTCCAATTTGGATGCCTTTTATTTCTTTGCCTTTCCAGATTGTCCTGGCTAGAACTTCCAGCACAATGTTGAATAACAGGGGTGACAGTGGGCATCCCTGTCTCATTCCTGATCTTAAGGGGGAAGGCTTTCAGTCTCTCACCATTGAGCACTATTTTGTCTGTGGGTTTTTCATATATGGTCTTTATCATATTGAGGAATTTTGCTACAATTCATACCTTTTGAAGTGTTTTTATCAAGAAGGAATGCTGGACTTTGTCAGATGCTTTTTCAGCATCTTTTGACATGATCATTTGATTTTTCCCTTTTGATTTGTTAATGTGGTGTAAATTGTTGATTCATTTTCTTATGGTGAAACTTCATTGCATGCCTGGAATGAACCCCAGTTGGTCATCATGTATAATTTTTTTAATGCATCTTTGGATTCAAATTGCAAGTATTTTGTTGAGAATTTTTGCATTTATATTCATTAGGGACATTGGCCTGTAGTTTTCCTTTCTTGTTGCATATTTACCTGGTATTGGTATTAGAGTGATGTTAGCTTCATAAAATGTGTTAGGTAGTGTTCCATTTTCTTCAATGTTTTGAAGGAGTTTAAGTAAGATTGATGTCAGTTCTTTTTGGAAAACTTGGTAGAATTCCCCTGTGAAGCCATCTGGCCCTGGGCATTTATTTATGGGAAGCTTTTTGATAACTGATTGGACCTCTTTGCTTGTGATTGGTTGGTTGAGGTCTTCTATTTCTTCTCTGGTCAGTCTGGGTTGTTCATGTGTTTCCGGGAAATTCTCCATTTCACCTACATTATCTAGTTTGTTGGCATACAGTTGTTCATAGCATCCTCTTATAGGTTTTTTAATTTCTTGAGGATCCACAGTAATGTCACCTCTCTCATTCATTATTTTGTTTATTTGGGTCTTCTCTTTCTTTTTTTTTTTTAATATAACTCACCTAAAATATGGGGGCTTCCTAAATTTTTTTTCATACAAAGCAAAGTATACATTCAATTGTTTACAGTACCATTATATAGTTGTGCATTCATCACCAAAATTAATTTTTGACATTTTCATTACCATACACAAAAATAATGAGAATAAAAATTAAAGTGAAAAAAGAACAATTAAAGTAAAAAGGAACAATGGGTGCCTTTTCTCCTTTTTTTTTCTTCCCCCATTTTTCTACTCATCCATCCATATACAGGACAAGGGGGAGTGTGGTCCATGTGGCTTTCCCAATCACATTGTCACCCCTCATAAGCTACGTTTTTATACAATCATCTTCAAGATTCATGGGCTCTGGGTTGTAGTTTGATAGTTTCAGGTATTTACTGCTAGCTATTCCAATTCATTAGAACCTAAAAAGGGTTGTCTATATTGTGCATAAGAGTGCCCACCAGAGTTACCTCTTGGCTCCTTTTGGAATCTCTCTGCCACTGAAGCTTATTTCATTTCCTTTCACTTCCCCTTTTTGGTCAAGAAGATGTTCTCCATCCCATGATGCTGGGTCTAGATTCCTCCCCAATAGTCATATTCCACATTGCCAGAGAGATTCACTCCCCTGGGTGTCAGATCCCACATGGGGGGAGGGTAGTGATTTCACCTGCCAAGTTGGCTTAGCTAGAGAGAGAGGGCCACATCTGAGCAACAAAGAGGAATTCAGGAGGAGGCACTTAGGAACAATTATAAGGAGGCCTAGCCTCTCCTTTGCAGCAACAGTCTTCCCAAAGGCAAGTCTTGTGGTCAGCCCATCAAACCACCAGTACCCTATGTCTGTGAGCACATAGGCAACCATCAAGGTGGGGGATCCCCAAACCCCTGCATTCTCCACCAGCTCCTCAAGGGGGCTTTGCATATTTTTTCATTGTTTTTTTATTAACTCTTTTTTTTAAATCAACTGTATCAAAAAAAAATTTTAAAAACATACAATAAAAAAACATTTCACACAAACCATAACATGGGAGTCCAACATGTTCCTATTCTACCTCAAGAAAATAACCCAATATAGCAACATTTCTGTGAACTTGTTCCCACCACACCCACCAGAAATTAACAAACCATAGTCATTCCTCGGCTTTCCCAGAACATTAAACTCACCTACAATAGCTTATCTGTTCTTATTTGATTATTGTTCCCCCTTCACCAGTTGCTCTCTATCACTAGTACCCCTACATTCTACATTATAAACCATTTATTTTAAGAGTGTTGTTTAACCTCCAGGTGTTTGTGAATTTTCTAAGTCTCTGATGGTTATTGACTTCTAATTGTATTCCATTGTGGTCAGAGAATGTGTTTTGAATAATTTCATTTTTTTTAAATTTATTGAGGCTGGTTTTATGTCCCAGCATGTGATCTATTCTGGGGAAAGTTCCATGATCACTAGAAAAGAATGTGTATCCTGGTGATTTGGGATGTGATGCTCTATATATGCCTGTTAAATCAAATTCATTTATCAGATTGTTTAGGTTTTCAATTTCCTTATTGGTCTTCTGTTTGGCTGATCTATCTATCAGAGAGAATGATGTGTTGAAGTCTCCCACAGTTATAGTGGAAACAGCCATTTCTTCCTTTAGTTTTGCCAGTGTTTGTCTCATGTATTTTGTGACATCCTGATTGGGTGCATAAACATTTATGATTGTTATTTCTTCTTGTTGAATTGCCCCTTTTATTAGTATGTAGTGGCCTGCTTTGTCTCTTGTAACATCCTTGCATTTAAAGTCTACTTTATCTTTGATTAATATTGCTACTCCTACTTTCTTTTGGCTGTAGCTTGCATGAAATATTTTTTCCCATCCTTTCACTTTCAATTTCTTTGTGTCCCTGTATCTAACATGAGTCTCTTGTATGCAACATATTGATGGTTCATATTTTTTGATCCATTCTGTTAATCTATATTTTTTAATTGGGGAGTTTAATCCATTTACATTCAATATTATTACTGTGAAGGCATTTCTTGAGTCAGCCATCCTATCCTTTGGTTTATATTTGTCAGATATACTTTTTCCCTCTCTCTCTTATTGTCCTTTAATGAACCAATATTGAATCTCTTTAGTACTGAATGTTTCTTCATATCTCCCTCTCCTTTCTTTGTTTCCCTGTTGGTAGGGATCCCTTTAGTATCTGAAGTAGGGCAGGTCTTTTATTAGCAAAATCTCTCAGCATTTGTTTGTCTGTGAAAAATGTAAGCTCTCCCTCAAATTTGAAGGAGAGTTTTGCTGGATAAAGTATTCTGGGTTTGAAACTTTTCTCTCTCAGAATTTTAAATATGTCATGCTACTGCCTTCTCACATCCATGGTGGCTGCTGAGTAGTCACTACTTAGTCTTATGTTGTTTCCTTTGTATGTGGTGAATTGCTTTTCTCTTGCTGCTTTCAGAACTTGCTCCTTCTGCTTAGTATTTGAGTCTGATCAGAATATTTCTTGGAGTGGGTTTATTTGGATTTATTCTATTTGGAGTTTGCTGGACATTTATGCTTTGTGTCTTTACATTGTGTATAAGGTTTGGGAAGTTTTCCCCAATAATTTCTTTGAATACTCTCTCTAGACCTTTACCATTCTCTTCCCCTTCTGGGACATCAATGAGTCTTATATTTGGATGTTTTATTTCATCTATCATATCCCTGAGGTCCATTTGATGTTCTCAATTTCTTTCCCCATTCTTGCTTTTGTTCTTTCATTTTCCATTCTGTGGCCCTTGAGGTTGCTGATTCATCATTCAGCTTCCTCTAGTCTTGTACTATGAGTATCCAGAATCTTTTTAATTTGGTCAATTTTCTTTTATTTCCATAAGACCATCTGTTTTTTTATTTACTCTTGCAATTTCTTCTTTATGCTCTTCTAGGGTCTTCTTCATGTCCTTTATATCCTGTGCCATGCTCTTCTTCATGTCCTTTATATCCTGTGCCATGCTCTCATTGTTTGTCTTTAGTTCTTTGATTAATTGCTCCAAGTACTGTGTCTCCTCTGATCTTTTGATTTGGGTGTTTGGGTTTGGGTTATCCATATCAACTGTTTTTTTCATGTGCTTTAAAGTTTTCTTTTGTTTTTGGTTTCTTAGCATTTGCTTTACTTGATGGGGTTCTTTTAGGGTATGTAGGATTATTCAAAGCCTAATCTCTAATTTGTCAGATCTACGGCTTGGTGGAGTACACTTTCTCTAACTAACCAACCGATGGTGTCTGTGAGTCACCTATTCCCCTCATGTCACTTCTCCCCAAATTTGTCTTTGTGGTGTGTGGGGGTCTGACACTTGTGAGGTCCAATTGGTGCACCAAGTTTGGATGTGTTGTTGGTGCCATCCACCCTGAATGTGGGGCACATGTCTGAGCAGTTAGAGAGGGAGGGTAGCTTTAATAATCAAACCTCCCATGTGCTCCTGGAGATTTAAGGCTGTTGCAAGAGTCTAAACCTTCATTTCAGTCTTACCACACACTGCCTCTGCCACTGACCCACAAGTCCATAGTATTGTCATATGGTCCCTGGGATTTCTGAGTGGGTCCCTCTTCCAAGCTGTGCCCTTCTAGGGCCTCTGCTGAGAGAAGGTTGTGCTATGTCACAAGTGCACACTGTCCCTCAAGGGAAGTTCAAGGCCACCAGGCTGTGTAGGTGCATTCCCAGTCTGCTGTAAGGATGGCTGTATGGGGTGCATTAATTTCCCCCTTTTCACATAGCTCTGCCTTCCCAGCTCTGGGACAATTAGTTGTCGGTGTGTGAAAGGCTACTGTCCACACCTGATATTGTGGCATGTGTGTGTTGCTGGAAACACTTCCCATTGCACTGGGTTTTTTGTGCAGCTCTGGGCTGTGGGTCTGGTGCCAGGTAGTAGAGTTCCCAGTCTGCCAGGAAGATGGCTGCAAGGGGAGTGGTTATTTTTCCCCTTTTGGCTCACCTCTGCCTGGCTCACTCTGAGACAATTAGCAGCTGGTGCATGAAAGGCTATCTTTCATGCTGGATATTGAGGCATTCACACAGCTTGTTCCTGCCACACTTCATTGTGTGGTTCTCACTGCTGTATCTGTAGCCACTTTCAGGTTTTTTTAAAAAGGAACTAGTTAACCTCCAAAGGCCAATCCAGTTTCCCCACACCTCATCGTGGCTACTGGACATTCAGTCAGCTTGCTCACTCTTTTCAGAATGCAGACTCCCGGTTTGACCAAGTGCATTGTCCCTGTGGATTTAGCAGATCTTGTACAGCTGGTGCATCACTGGAACTGATGTTCTGGGTTACTTTCTGGCTTTTTTCTAGTATTTTTCACAGAGGTGTTTTTTTGCCCTGTCTCTCCCAGCTGCCATCTTAGGTTCTCTCCCCTCAATCTTCTCTCTTTTTGATTTTGTCAGTCTAGCTAGGGACTTATCAATCTTGTTGATCTTCTCAAAGAACCAACTTTTGGTGTTATTTATTCTCTCTATTGTTTTCTTGTTCTCTATATCATTTATTTCTGCTTTAATCCTTGTTATTTCTTTTCTTCTACTTGGTTTAGGATTAGTTTGCTGTTTGTTTTCTAGTTTCTCCAGTTGCTCCATTAGTTCTTTGATTTTAGCTTTTTCTTCCTTTTTAATATGTGCATTTAGAGCTATAAATTTCACCTCAGTACCACTTTTGCTGCATCCCATAGTTTTTAATATGTTGTGTTCTCATTTTCATTCATCTCTATATATTTAGCAATTTCTCTTGCTATTTTTTCTTTAACCCACTGATTGTTTAGGAGTGTGTTGTTTAACATCCAGGTATTCTTGAATTTTCTTAGTCTCTGATGGTTATTGACTTCTAATTGTATTCAATTGTGATCAGAGAATGTGCTTTGAATAATTTCAAATTTTTTAAATTTGTTGAGGCTTGTTTTATGGCCCAGCATATGATCTATTCTGGAGAAAGTTCCATGAGCACTAGAGAAGAATGTGTATCCTGGTGATTTGGGATATAATGTTCTCTATGTGTCTGTTAATTCAAATTCATTCATCAGGTTGTTTAGGTTTTCAATTTCCTTATTGGTCTTCTGTCTGGTTGATTTTTCTATAGGAGAGAGTGATGTATTGAGCTCTCCCACAATTATTGTGGAAATATCCATTGCTTCCTTTAGTTTTGCCAATGTTTGTCTCATGTGTTTTGGGGCACTTTGATTGGGTGCATAAACATTTATGATTGTTATTTCTTCTTGTTGAATTGTTGTGTTTATTAGCATGTAGTGGTCTTCTTTGTATTTCATAACATCTTTGCATTTAAAGTCCATTTTATCTAAGATTGATATTGCTACTCCTGCTTTCTTTTGACTGTAGCTTGCATGAAATATTTTTCCCATCCTTTCACTTTCAATTTCTTTGTGTCCCTGTGTCTAAGATGAGTCTCTTGTATGCAACATATTGATGGTTCATATTTTTTGATCCATTCTGAGAATCTTTATCTTTTAATTGCAGAGTTTAATCCACTTACATTCAATGTTATTACTGTGAGGACATTCCTTTAATCACTCATCCTATCCTTTGGCTTATGTTTGTCAGATATATTTTTCCTCTCTCTCTTTTAATGTCCTTTAATGTATCCATACTGAATCTTTTTAGTTCTGAACCTTTCTCCATACCTCTCTTTCTTTGTTTCTCTCTTGGTAGGCTCCCTTTAGTATCTCAAGTAGGGCATGTCTCTTGTTAGCAAATACTCTCGGCATTTGTTTGTGAAAAATTTAAGCTCTCCCTCAAATTTGAAGGAGAGCCTTGCTGGGAAAAGAATTCTTGTTTGGCAATTTTTCTCTTTCAAAATTTTAAATATGTCTTGCCACTGCCTTCTCACCTCCATTGGGGCTGCTGAGTAGTCATTGCTTAGTTTTGTTAGGGGTGGATGGCTTCTCTCTTGCTGCTTTCAGAACTTGCTCCTTCTCTTCAGCATTTGACAATTTGATCAGAATATGTCTCAGAGTGTGTTTATTTGGATTTATTCTGTTTGGAGTTCATTGGGCATCTATGATTTGTGTCCTTATGTTGTTTAGAAGGTTTGGGAAGTTTTCCCCAACAATTTATTTGAATATTCTTCCTAAACCTTTACCCTTCTCTTCTCCTTCTGGAACATCAATGATTCTTACATATGCTTGTTTTACATTGTTCATCATATCCCTGAGATGCATTTTGATTTTTTGTATTTTTTCCCATTCTATCTCTTGTTTTTCCATGCTCCATTCTATTCTCTTCAAGCTTGCTGTTTCACTGTTCACCTTCCTCCAATCTAGTACTGTGAGGGTCCAGGATCTTTTTTATTTGATCAACAGTTTTTCATTTCCATAAGATCATCAATTTTTTAAATTTACTCTTGCAAATTCTTCTTTATGCTCTTCTATGGTCTTCTTCATGTCCTTTATATCTTGTGCTGTGATCTGGTTTTTTTCAATAGTTCATTGATTAATTGCTCGAAGTACTGTGTCTCCTCTGATCTTTTGATTTGGGTGTTTGTGTTTGGGTCATCCATAACTTCTGGTTTCTTCATATGCCTTAAAATTTTCTGTTGTTTTTGTCCTCTTGGCATTTGCTTATTTTGATAGGGCTCTTTTAGGATATGTAGGCTTCTTTGAACAAATATCTCTAATTTGTCAGAGTTACAGCTTGATGGAATACACTTTCTTTGACTAACCAGCAGATGGCTTCTGCAAGCCATCTATTCCTTTCAAGCCAGTTCTCCCCAATTTTGTCTTTGTGGTGGGTGGAGGTCTGCATCTTGTGCAAGTCCAATTGGTGCACTGTATGTAGTTGGTGCTGCTCACCTTGAATGTGGGGGGGGGGGGTGTCTGAGAGGATAGGAATGGAGGGCAGTTTTAATGATCAAATCTCCCAGGTGTTTCTGGAGAGTTATAGCTTTTATAGGAGTCCAAACTTTCGGTTCAGTCTCCCAACAGTCTGTCTCTGCCAATGACTCACAAGTCCCTGGTATTGATGTATGGTCCCTGGGACTTCCCTGTGGTCCTGCCTCCTGGAGCCTCTGCTGGGAGAAGACAGTGCAACATCACAGGTGAGCATAGTCCACAAAGGAAGTGCTGGGCCACTGCATCACACAGGAATTTTCCCAGCCCACTGAAAAGATGGCTGTATGGGCATGGTTATTTCCCCTTTTTCACGGACCTCTGACTTCCTAACTCTGGGACAATTAGCTGCAGGTGTGAAAAATGATATCATCCATGTGAGATATTGAGGCATGTGTGCATATTGCTGGAAACACTTCCTGCCATGCTGGGTTGTGTGGTGCAGCTCTGGCCTGTGGTGCCAGGCAGGAGCGTTCCCAGCCTGCCAGGAAGATGGCTGTATGGGGTGTGGTTATTTTCCCATTTTTGCTGACCTCTGCCTTCTTAGCTGTATTAGTTAGGGTTCTCTCGGGAAACAGAATCAATGAGAGGTATCTAAGAATATAAGATTTATAAAAGTGACTCACGCAACCGTGGATATGCATGAGTCCAAATTCTGTAGGGCTGTCAGCAAACTGCCAACTCCAATGAAGATGTCCAATGAACTCCTCAGGAAATGAACTGGCAACTTTGACAAACTCCTCAGGAAATGAGCTGTGATCTTCAATGAACGTTGTGCCAGTTTGAATACATTGTGTCCCCCAAACACCATTATATCTGATGTAATCTTTTGTGGGCAGATGTTATCAGTGTTGATTAGATTTCCTTGACTGTTTCTTTGGAGATGCACCCCACCCAGCTGGGGCTGATGACTCTGATTGGATATTTCCATGGAGGCATGGCCTCACCCATTTAGGGTGGGCCTTGATCAGTGGAGCCATATAAATGAGCTGATGGGCAGAGGGAACTCAGTGCAGCTGTGAGTGATGTTTTGAAGAGGAGTTACAGCCAAAAGGGACACTTTGAGGAAAGCACAGGAGCTGCAGATGAGAGACAGTTTGAAGACAGCCATTGAAGGCAGACTCTTGCTCCAGAGAAGCTGAGAGAGGACAGATACCCCAAGTGCAACTAAGAGTGACATTTTTGAGGAACTGCAGCCTAGAGAGGAACATCCTGGGAGAAGGCCATTTTGAAACCAGATCTTTGGAGCAGATGTCAGCCGTGTGCCTTCCCAGCTAACAGAGGTTTTCCAGACACCACTGGCCATCCTCCAGTGAAGATGGAGCCACTGCCAGTCTGGACTGGAGGGGCAGACAAGGAACAAACTGAAGGAAAACTTTCTTCAAAGACAGAGCCATGGAGATTGAGGTCTGGAGTCAAGAGGTCTCAGGCTGGAAGAGCGGAGTGGCCCACATGCATGGAAAGGGTGAGTTTAACCCAGAGGTTGAGGGTGGGCCTTCTGCCTCAATGCTCTGGAAGTATTTTGCCACCCCAGGACCCAAAGAGGGTGGATCACATTTGCAGGGGACTGGGGAGAGCCTGGCTGCAACCCCACTGTTCTGAAGGGGTTGAGCATGTGCCCCAGAGATGGAAGGGAATCCAGTTGCTGCCTCAACATTTGAGAGGCTGGGGCCAAAATGGTGGTCTCCCCAATGTGTGGATATGTTGGAGAACTCACCTGGCATTTGGAGAGGAAAGAGCTGCTGCAAAGGCCCTTAGCAAGGGTTAGACTCCCGCTCTC
Source organism: Choloepus didactylus (assembly GCF_015220235.1). NCBI lineage: Eukaryota > Metazoa > Chordata > Mammalia > Pilosa > Megalonychidae > Choloepus > Choloepus didactylus. Next base: position 144,495,183 of record NC_051334.1, read on the forward strand.
TCAAGCCCCAAGGATGCAATGTTCTGTAAATGACTCTCAGACTTTGAATTCTCATGGAGTTTGTCCTGCAGATTTTAGGAACTGTTTTGGTGCTGCTAACCCTGTTTTCCTTCCTCTTTCTCCTTATGGCAATGGGAATGTTTTCCTATGAATGTCCCTCCTTTGTATATTGGGAACACATAATTTGTTCTAAGTTCACAGATCCACAGCTAGAGGGGAATTATGCCTTAGGACTGACCATGCTTATAATTGATTTTGATGAGATCTTGTACTTAAATATTATTCCTGAAATGATTTAAGTTTCTGTGATATTGTTGTGGGATGAATGTATTTTGTATATGGAAAGATAATGTCATTTTGGGGTCCAGGGGGGTGGAATGTACCAGTTTGAATATATTGTGTCCCCCAAACACCATTATCTTTGATGTAATCTTGTGTGGGCAGATGTTATCAGTGTTGATTAGATTTCCTTGAGTTTTACTTTGGAGATGTGCCCCACCCAGCTGGGGGTGATGACTCTGATTGGATATTTCCATAGAGGCATGGCCCCACCCATTGAGGGAGGGCCTTGATCAGTGGAGCCATATAAATGAGCTGATGGGCAGAGGGAACTCAGTGCAGCTGTGAGTGATGTTTTGAAGAGGAGCTACAGCCAAGAGGGACACTTTGAAGAAAGCACAGGAGCTGCAGATGAGAGACATTTTGAAGACTGCCGTTGGAAGTAGACCCTTACTCCGGAGAAGCTGAGAGAGGACAAATACCCAAAGGGCCACTAAGAGTGACATTTTTGAGGAACTGCAGCCTAGAGAAGAACATCCTGGGAGAAAGCCATTTTGAAACCAGAACTTTGGAGCAGATGTCAGCCGTGTGCCTTCCCAGCTAACAGAGGTTTTCTGGACACACTGGCCATCCTCCAGTGAAGGTACCTGATTGCTGATGTTTTACCTTGGACACTTTATGGCCTTAAGACTGTAACTGTGTAACCAAATAAACCCCCTTTTATAAAAGCCAATCCATTTCTGGTGTTTTGCATTCTAGCAGCATTAGCAAACTAGAACAAATGTGTTCGGTGAACTCCTCAGGAAAGAAACTGGCAATTTTGATGAACTTCTTAGGAAATGCTTTGCTAGTCAGCTGAAGAAGAAGTGAAGGTCCTCTATCTGTCTTGCTTATAAGTCTTGAACTGATTAATTGGATTAAGTCTAGCTGATTGCATTCTCTCATTGTGGAAGACACACCCTTCAGTGAGTCATCAGTCACAGCTGCAGCCAAATGACTAATTTAATAAACAATCCGGTTGGTTTATTAACTGGCCACAAACATCCTCACAGCAATTGTTAGCCCAGTGCTTGCTTGACCAGACAGCTGGGTACTATTCCCTGGCCAAGTTGACACATGAACCTAACCATCACAGTCCACCCTTGTCAACTTGGCAGTTATACACATCACTAAAACCATACTTATCTCTAAGTAGATAAGAATAACAGATGTATATTTTGCCTAACAATACTCTGCTGTGCAATGTACAGCTGGAAATGCACTAAATCTCTCCAGAATAGGGTGTGAGTCCTTGGGTGACATTAGCTCTTAAAATTGATTTCCTTTAGCTTAAATACAGCAAAATGAACAGTACAGCTTATGCCATAAGATAAGGGCATAAGACAGAAAAGAAAGCAAAGATATTTGCTTTAGAGACAAATACAAACATACTCATAACAAAACAAGGAGGAAATATTCATGTGATCATAGTCCTCATTTCTGTAACTTGTCATGTGGCCATATTTCATATTTATCACTACCTTCTTCCACTACCCTTTTCATGTTCCTTTTATCCTCAGCAAGCACTTCAACTGGCCATGGTTCTTTGCCTGGTGGGGTGACCCAAACCTTCATTCCTCAAGTTTCTTGGCCATTGGTAGTTCTGCCTGGATTGGGTTGTTGCAGTTTTCCATTGACTTTAATCACAGGGTGTGGTAGTACTAAGAGACGCTCTAGGGGATCTCCTGTATTCCAGGAAAACTCTTCTTTACTTCCATTGTGTAGTTGCAGTGCTATTTCCCCTTGATAGTCAGGATCAATCACCCCAGCCAGTACAGTAATCCCCTTCCTTGCCTGTTGATTCAGAGGCATAAGAAGCCCAAAGTGGCCAGGTGGCAGCCTTAACTTCCAGTTCAATGAGATAATTGTGTTTCCTGGTGAAAGCACTCTTCCTTTTGGAACCAAGACCTGTAGACCAGCAGAACTTAAGCTTGAAGGGACAGGAAACAAAAATTTACCTAGTGGATCATTAGGAGTGATAGTGAGTGGTGCCACTCCTGTTTCCATCCCTTGATTCCTGGACCCATGAATCCTGGCTGTAGGAGAAACAGCACCATAGAGTGAAAACTGATTCAGAGCATACACAGCCTCCTGAAGAACACTGCCCCAGCCCTGCAAGGTATTGCCACCTAGTTAGTGCTGTATTTGAGTCTTCAACAGGCCATTTCACCGTTCTATCAACCCAGCTGCCTCTGGATGATGGGGAACATGGTAAAACCACAGAATTCCATGAGTATGTGCCCATTCCCTCACTTCATTTGCTGTGAAGTGGGTTCCTTGGTCAGAATCAATGCTGTGTGGAATACCATAACCGTGGATAAGGCATTCTGTAAGTCCACAGATGGTAGTTTTGGAAGAAGCATGTTGAGAAGGGAAGGCAAATCCATATGCAGAGTATGTGTCTATTCCAGTAAGAACAAATCACTGCCCCTTCCATGATGGAAGTGGTCCAATGTAATCAACCTGCCACCAGGTAGCAGGCTGATCACCTTGGGGAATGGTGCCATATTGGGATTGAGTGTGGGTCTCTGCTGCTGGCAGATGGGGCACTCAGCAGTGGCTGTGGCCAGGTCAGCCTTGGTGAGTGGAAGTCCATGTTGCTGAGCCCATGCATAACCTCCATCCATGCCACCATGAACACTTTGTTCATGAACCCATTGGGCAATGACAGGAGTGGCTGGGGAAAGAGGCTGCTTGGTATCCACCAAATGGGTCATTTTATCCACTTGGTTATTAAAATCTTCTGCTGATGTCACCCTCTGGTGAGCATTCACATGGAACACAAATATCTTCATGTTTTTTGTCCACTCAGAAAGATCTATCCACATACCCCTTCCCCAGACTTCTTTGTCACCAATCTTCCAATCATGTTCCCTCCAAGTCCCTGACCATCCAACCAAACCTTTAGCAACAGCCCATGAATCAGTATACAAATGCACCTCTGGCCAGTTCTTCTAAGCAAAGTGAACAACCATGTGCACTGATCAAAGTTCTGCCCACTGGGAGGATTTCCCCTCACCACTGTCCTTCAGGGACATCCCAGAAAGGGTCTGCAGTGCTGCAGCTGTCCACTTTTGGATGGTGCCTGCATATCATGCAGAACCATCTGCAAACAAGGCCCGAGTTTTCTCTTCCTCAGTCAACTAACTGTAAGGAACTCCCCAAGATACCATAGGTGTGGGCTGGGAAATAGAAGGTAAGGTGGAAGGAGTGAGGGCCATTGGCATTTGGGACACTTCTTCATGTAAGGTCCAGTAGCAGGACAACAGCTGTTTCTCAAATGTAGAGTAGTTATCTGCAGAGGATGGTAAAGCTTTACTCCAAAATCCTAAGGACCTGATTGTGATTCTCCTATAGGAGCCTGCCAAAGGCTCCAAACAGCATCTCTATTTGCCACTGACACTTGCAGCACCATTGGGTCAGCTGGATCATATGGTCCAAGTGGCAGAGCAGCTTGCACAGCAGCCTGGACCTGTCACAGAGCCTCATCTTGTTCCAGTCTCCACTCAAAACTAGAAGCTTTTCTAGTCACTCGATAAATGGGCTGGAGTAGCACACCTAAATGAGGAATATGTTGTCTCCAAAATCCAAAGAGGCCAACTAAGCATTGTGCCTCTTTTTTGGTTGAACGAGGGGCCAGATGCAACAGCTTATTCTTCACCTTAGAAGGAATACCTTGACAGGCCCACACCACTGGACACCTAGAAATTTTACTGAGGTGGAAGACCCCTGTATTTTTGTTGGATTTATCTCCCATCCTCTGCCATACAAATACCTTACCAACACATCTAGAGTAGTTGCTAGTTCTTGCTCACTGGGTCCAATCAACAGGATATCATCAATATAATGGACCAGTGTGATGTCTTGTGGGAGGGAGAAACAGTCAAGATCCCTGTGGACAATATTATGACATAGAGCTGGAGAGTTGATATAACCCTGAGGTAGCACAGTGAATGTAAACTGCTGGCCTTGCCAGCTGAATGCAAACTGTTTCTGATGGTCCTTACTAATAGCAATTGAGAAAAAAACATTTGCTAGATCTATAGCTGCATACCAGGTACCAGGGGATGTGTTAATTTGCTCAAGCAATGATACCACATCTGGAATAGCAGCTGCAATTGGAGTCACCACCTGGTTAAGCTTATGATAATCCACTGTCATCCTCCAAGACCGATCTGTTTTCTGCACAGGCCAAATAGGAGAGTTGAATGCGGATGTGGTGGGAATCACCACACCTGCATCCTTCAAGTCCTTAAGAGTGGCATTAATCTCCGCAATCCCTCCAGGAATCCAGTATTGCTTCTGGTTTACTATTTTTCTGGGCAGGGACAGTTCTAGTGGCTTCCACTTGGCCTTTCCCACCATAATAACCCTCACTCCATGAGTCAGGGAACCAATGTGAGGATTCTGCCAGTTGCTGAGTATGTCTATTCCAATTATGCATTCTGGCACTGGGAAAATAACCATAGGATGGGTCCAGGGACCCACTGGACCGTTGTGAGATGGACCTGAGCTAAAACTCCATCAATCACCTGACCTCTATAAGCCCCAACTCTGACTCATGGACCAAAGTGACATTTTGGGTCTCCTGGAATTAACGTCACTTCTGAATCAGTGTCTAATAATCCATGAAATATCTGATCTTTCCTTTTCCCCAATGCACAGTTACCCTGGTAAAGGCTGTAGGTCCCCCTGGAGAAGGCTGGGAGGAAGATTAACAGTATATATTTTTGGCAACTTAACAGGGTTCTTCCCCAAGTGTACCTGGCCTTCCCTTCATTCAAGGGGCTCTGGATCTGTAAACTGTCTGAAGTCTGGGAATTGATTAAGAGGCCATGACTCTCTGTTTTTGTAATTCAAGGGAGACTTTTGTTCATGTGACCTAGAATTCTTCTGCCTATATAGTTCAAACAAGAATTTAGTCAATTGCCCATCTATTTTACTACTTCGTACTCCATGATCCACTAGCCAATGGCATAAATCTCTGTGAATCATATTATTTAGATTTCTGCTTTGAGCCTGTTTTCCATTATGATAGCCATGCCCAACTTGTCTGTGGCAATTAACTGCAGCCTTTTCAGGACCCAATTATCCCCACTGTGTTTAAGGATTCAAGCTCAGTGACAGCAGTTCCTACAGTAATATCTGACTTACAGAGAAGGGTGACTACAGAGCTCTTCAGGGATTATGGAGCTAGTCTCACAAATTTATTCCTTACAGTCCTGGTAAAAGGTGTGTCCTCTGGACATTCCAGGGGTGTGTGAGCAGGTCTTCCATGATAAATCCACTCTCACATTCCAGTCTCTCTAAGCCTTTGTATCCCTTCCTCCACATTATACCAGGGCAGTTCTGGCATTTCAACCTCTGGTAATGCCAGCCACCTTTTGATCCATGTTTCAGCCAGCCACCCAAACAGACTGTTAACACCCTTTCTAACCCCTCAAGCTACAACACTGAATGCAGAATCTCTGCTTACTGGGCCTGTATCAGTAAATTTGGCCTGATCCAACCATATATTCCTTCCATTATCCCACATTCTTAATATCCATTCCCACACATATTCCCCTGGTTTCTGTCTGTATAAGTTTGAAAAATTATACAGTTCTTTTGGAGTATAGTGTACTTTTTCATGGGTCACACTTTGTACCTCACCCTTCAGGGCCTGTTGGGACATTAGCCTAGTTATAGGTCTTGAAGCAAAGACTAGTGGTGAGGGTGGGTCATGAAAAGAGTTAGAATTATCCCTCAAGCCATTTACCTCAGGACATTCTGTTGCATTTTCATCTCTTAAAACAGGATTAATCTCTCCAGACAGAGAAGTGAGGGCTGCTTCCTCAGGGGAGGTGATTACAGGATTAGCAGGCACTGAATGGTTAATCTCTTTAGGTAGAGGTTGGATGGCAAGCTCCTTAGGGCAGACTGGAGGTGGGGAAGCTTTTTCCTCAGGACAGCCCTCTACAGGCAAATCTAACAATGGCTCAGCAGAATCCAGGGTTCCAATGTCCTCACTGCCATTGTTATCAATCCATATGTACCCATCCCCAGTTTTGGGATCCTATTCTTTTCCAATCAATTCCTTTACTTTAACAGTAGACACCCTGAGAGGTTGAGATTTTAGTTTATGTTGTAAACCTGCTACTCACACAATGAGAGCCTGCATATGGTTTTCAGAAACCTCAAGTCTGTGGGCATAGGAAATAAGATTTTCTTTCTGGGCACACAAAGAAATCTTTACATCTGTCATACAGCATTTAAGTTTTGAATTTGAAGCCTTTAGCTCATCCCTTTCTCTTACAACTTTATCCAACATATCTAAGAGCAGCCAGCCAACATCATTATATCTCTTAATTCTGCAATACTCTGTGAAGGTATTGAAAACCTTGTTATCCAGAGCCTTGCTTCATACAAGAGTATGATTAGGAGAATCAAATGGTGCTATTTTGTGTATTTCCTTTGCCAACTGACACCGTGGACTGTCAGTGCCCTCTTGATTATTGGAAATACAGTCATTAGTGCCTTTGAATCTAATCAGAGTGGAAAAAAAATTGTAAACGCCCATTTTAAGATTTGGTTTCTCAATAACCACTCCCAGTACCAAGTTGAATTAGGGTTCTCTAGGGAAACAGAATCAATGAGAGGTATCTAAGAATAAAAGATTTATAAAAGTGACTCATGCAACTGTGGGTATGCATGAGTCCAAATTCTGTAGGGCAGTCAGCAAACTCAACTCCAATGAAGATGTCTGATGAACTCCTCAGGAAATGAACCAGCAACTTCAATGAACTCCTCAGGAAATGAGCTGGGATCTTCCACGAAAGTGTTCGATCAACTCCTCAGGAAACAAACTGGCAACTTCGACGAACTTCTCAGGAAATGCTTCGCTAGGCAGCCAAAAAAGAAGTGAAGGTCCTCTATCTGTCTCACTTATAAGTCTTTAACTGATTAATCAGATTAAATCCAGCCAATTGCATTCTCTCATTATGGAAGACAGGCCCTTCAGTGAGTCATCAGTCACAGCTGCAGCCAAATGACTGATAATTTAATAAACCGGCCTGTTGGTTTATTAACCAGCCACAAATGTCTTCGCAGCAATTGTTAGCACAGTGGTTGCTTGACCAGACAGCTGAGTACTATCACCTGGCCAAGTTGATACATGAACCTAACCATCACACTAGCTCTGAGACATTTAGCTTAGGGTGTGCAATAGGCTACCATCCACACCAGATACTGAGGCATGCACGCAGGTTGTGAGGAAGCAGTTCCCACCACACTTCACTGCGTGGCTCTTGCTGCCAGCTCCACAGCCTCTTTTAGGTTTTCAAACTAATTCCTCTCCAAACACCAACCCCCAGTTTCTCTAGGCTGTGGCATGGCTGCTAGTTCTCCAGCAGGCTCACTCAGTCATTCCAGAATGCAGACTCAGATTCACCAAGTGCATTGTCCCTGTTGATTTAGCAGAACTTGACCAGAACTGGTATTCTGGGGCAATTTCTGTCTTTTATCTAGTATTTTTCATGGAGACTTTTTTGCTCTGTCTCTCCTAATCTGCCATCTTCCTCTCCCCATTCCTCACTGGTTTTTATTTATCAGATTAACTTTTTTATTAGAGAAGTTACAGGTTTACAGAACAATCATGCATAAAATACAGGATTCCCATATACCACCCTATTATTAAAGTCTTGCATTGGTGTGGGACATTTACCATTGATGAAAGCACATTTTTATAATTGTACTGTTAACTATAGTCCACAGTTGAACTTAAGGTTTAATGTTATTTTTTAAATGCAATATTATTGAAATATATTCACACAGCATAGAAACCATCTGTTCTAGTTTGCCAATACTGTCAGATTGCAAAACACCAGAAATGGATTAGCTTTTATGAAGGGGTTTTATTTGGTTACACAGGTACAGTCTTAAGGCCATAAAGCATCCAAGGTATTGCATCAGCAATCAGGTACCTTCACTGGAGGATGGCCAATGGTGGCCAGAATACCTCTGTTAGCTGGGAAGGCACGTGGCTGGTGTCTGCTCCAAGTTCTGGTTTCAAAATGGCTTTCTCCCAGAATGTTCCTCTCTAGACCACAGCTCCTCTTCAAAATGTCACTCTCAGTTGCTCTTGGGGTGTTTGTCCTCTCTTAGTTTCTCTGGAACAAGAGTCTGCTTTCAATGACTGTCTCCAAAATGTCTCTGTAAACTGCAGTTCCTCTCTCGACTCCTGTGCATTCTTCAAAGTGTCCCTCTTGGCTGTAGCAAGCTCGCTCCTTTTGTCTGAGCTTATATAGTGCTCCAGTAAACTAATTAAGGCCCATGCTGAATGGACAGGGCCACACCTCCATGGAAATTATCCAATGAAAGATATTACCCACAGTTGAGTGATCACATCTCCATGGAAACATCCAATCAAAATGTCTCCAACCCAATGAACACCAATAAGTTTCCTGCCCACACAAGACTGCATCAAAGATAATGTCATTTTGGGGGACATAATACATCCAAACCAGCACACTATCCACTATATCACTGGTTAACAGTATCATCTTGTAGCTGTGCAGACAGCCCCAATGATCAAATTTACATTTTCATTACTCCAGAAAATAAATGAAAAGAAAAAAGAAAACCCTAATTCTCCCATACTCCTTATCCCTCATATTATTGACCCACCATATTGGTGTGGTACATTTGTTGCTGTTGATGAAAGAGTATTAAAATATTACTGTTAACTATAGTCCATAGTTTATGATAGGTACATTTTCCCCATATATCCCTCTATAATTAACACCTTATAATACTATCATACATCTGTTTTACTTCATGAAAGAACTTTTTTATATGTGTACTGTTAATCATGGACATTGTCCACCACAAGACTCACTGTGTCATACATTCTCATGTTTTAACTTCCCACTTTCCTTCTGGTGACATACATGACTCTAAACTTCCCCTTTTCACCATACTCACACAACAGTCAGCACTGTTAATTATTCTGACAATAACATGCTACCATCACCTCTGTCCATTTCCAAATGTTTAAGTTCACCCTAGTTAAACATTCTGCACAAATTAAGCAACTTCTCCCCATTCTTTAGCCTCTTTCTATATCTTGGTAACCTATATTCTACATTTTATGTCTATGAGTTTACATATTATAATTAGTTCACATCAGTGATATCATAAAATACTGTCCTTCTGTGTCTGACATTTCACTTAACATAATGTCTTCAAGGTTCATCAATGTTGTTGTATGCTTCAGGACTTCATTCTTTCTTACTGCTGAATAATATTCCATCATATGTGTATACCACATTTCATATATCCATTTGTCTGTTGATGGACACTTGGGTTGTTTACATCTTTTGGCAATTGTGAATAATGCCTCTATGAACATCAGTGTGCAAATGTCTGTTTTCATCCCTGCTTTCATATCTTCCAGGTATATCCTGAATATCAGGATTGCTGGGTCATAAGGCAAGTCTATACTGAGTTTCCCAAGGAACTGCCAAACCACCCTCCATAGCAACTGTATGATTTTACATTCCCACCAGCAGTGAATAAGTGTTACAATTTCTCTATATCCTAACATTTGTAGTTGCCTGTTTGTTTAATAGTGGCCATTCTAGTAGTTGTGAGATGATATCTCATTGTGGTTTAGATTTGCAGGTCCCTAATACCTAGTGAGACTGAGCATCTTTTCATGTGCCTTTTAGCCATCTATATTTCCTCTTTGGAGAAATGTCTATTCAGGTCCTCTACCCATTTTTAAATTGGGTTGTTTGTCTTTTTATTGTTGAGTGGTAGGATTTCTTTATATATACTGGATATCAATTACTTATCAGATATGTGGTTTCCAAGTATTTTCTCCCATTGAGTCAGTTGCCTTTTCACCCTTTCGATAAAGTCCTTTGAAGCACTGAAGTATTTGATTTTGAGGAATTCCTATTTATCTATTTTTAATTTAATTGCTTGTGCTTTGGGTATAAAGTCTAAGAAACTGCATTCTAGCACTGGATTTGAAGATATTTCTCTACATTGTGTTCTAGGAGTTTTAGGGTACTGGTTCTTATATTTGACTCTTTGACCCATTTGAATTAATTTTTGGATAGGGCTTGAGGGGTCCTCTTTCATTCTTCTGTTATGGATATCCAGTTCTCCTAATGCCATTTACTGATGAGACAGTTCTTTCTCAGTTGAGTGGACTTGGAAGCCTTATCAAAAATCAATTGACCATAGACGTGAGAGTCTATTTCTGAGTTCTCAATTCAATTCCATTGATTAACATGTCTATCTTTATGCTAGTGACAGTGGGCATCCTTGTCTTGTTCCCAATTTAAGAGGGAAAGCTTTCAGTCTCTCACCACTGAGTATAATGTTAGCAATGGGTTTTTCGTATATGCCTTTTATCATATTGAGGAAGTTTCCTTTGATTCCTACATTTGAAGAGTTTTCATCATGAAAGGATGCTGAAATTTGTCAAATGCCTTTTCTGTGTCAATCGAGATGGTCATGTGGTTTTAATTTGTTAATATGGTGTATTATATTAATTGATTTTCTTGTATTGAACTACTCTTGCTTACCTGGAACAAAACACACTTTGTCATGGTATATAATTTCTTTAATATGCTATGGGATTCTATTTGCAAGTATTTTGTTGAGGATTTTTGCATCTATATCTATTAGAGAGACATGTATTAAGTTTTCTTTTCTTTTACTATCTTTATCTGGCTTTGGTTTTGGGGAAAGTTGGCTTCATAGAATAAGTTAGCTAATGTTCCCTCCTCTTCAAATTTTTGGAAGATTTTGAGCAGGAACGGTATTAATTCTTCTTAGAATGCTTGATAAAACTCACCTGTGAAGCTGTCCAGTCCTGGACTTTTCTTTGGTGGTAGGTTTTTTTATTGAGATTGTTCACATATCATACAATTATCAAAAGATCCAAACTGTACAATCAATTGCCCATGGTACCCTCATACAGCTGTGCATCCATCACCAAAATTAATTTTTTTAATTTTAGAACATTTTCGTTACTCCAGAAAATAAATAAAGACAGAAAAAAGGAAACTCATATCCTCCCATACCCCTAACCACCCCCCCCTCCATTATTGACTCATAGTGTTGGTATAGTACATTTGTTAGTGTTGAAAGAATGTTAAAATACTAATAACTGTAGTATATAGTTTGCAATAGGTATATATTTTCCCTATATGCCTCTCCATTATTAACTTCTAGTTATAGTGTCATACACTTGTTCTAATTCATGAAGGAGATTTCTAATATTTGTACAGTTAATCACAGACATTGCCCACCACAAGATTCACTGTTGTATAAATTCCCATCTTTTAACCTCCAACTTTCCTTCTGGTGACATACATGACTTTGAGCTTCCCCTTTCCACCACATTCACACACCATTCACACAATATGCTACCATCACCTCTGTTCATTTCCAAACATTTAAGTTTAATGTAGTTGAACATTTGACTCATAATAAGCAACCACTCCCCATTCTTTAGCCTTGTTCTATTTCCTGGTAACTTATATTTCATGTCTATGAGTTTACATATTATAATCAGTTCATATCAGTGAGACCCTGCAACATTTGTCATTATGTGTCAGTTTCTTATTTCCCTCAATATAGTGCCCACAAGGTTTCTTCATCAACACCTTTTTAAGACGGTTTTGTTCACACACCATATATTTTGTCCTAAATAAACAATCGATGGTTCACTGTGTAGTCATGCATTTATGTATTCACCACCATCACCACTGTCTTTATAAGGATATCTCCATTTCTTCCACAAAGAATGAGGAAGAGTCAAAGAAGGTAGAGAGACAAAGAAAAAGAAAAAAGGGAGAAAAAATTTTAAAAAGCATGACAGCTAGGAAGCACCAAAAGGAAAGATAGCATTAAACTAAAGTAGAATAAAGAGCCAGACAACATCACCAATGCCAAGAGTCCCATACCCGTCCCTTATGTCCCCCTCTTATATGCATTTAGCTTTGGTATATTCCCTTTGTTAAATTAAAGGAAGCATAATTCAATGTTTCTGTTAATTGTAGTCTCTAGTTTGCATTGACTCTATTTTCCCCACCAATACCACCCTATTTTTAACACCTTGCAATGTTGACATTCATTTGTTCTCCCTCATGCAAAAACATATTTGTACATTTTTTCACAATTGTTGAGCACTCTAGGTTTCACTGAGTTATAGAGTCCCAGTCCTTATCTTCCTCTTTCCTTCTGGTGTCCCACCTGCTTCTAACCTTCCTCTTTCAACCATATTCACAGTCATCTTTGTTCAGTGTACTTACATTGTTGTGCTACCATCACCCAAAATTGCATTCCAAACCTCTCACTCCTGTCTTTTCCTATCTCTCTGTAGTGCTCCCTTTAGAATTTCCTGTAGAACAGGTATCTTTTTCACAAACTCTCTCATTGCCTGTTTGTCAGAGAGTATTTTAACCTCTCCCTCACATTTGAAGGACAGTTTTGCTGGATATAGGATTCTTGGTTGGCAGTTTTTCTCTTTCAGTATCTTAAATATATTGCACCACTTCTTTCTTGACTCCATGGTTTCTACTGAGAAATCTGCACAGTCTTATCAAGCTTCCTTTGTTTTGATGGATAGCTTTTCTCTTGCTGCTTTCAGGATTCTCTCTTTGTCTTTGATGTTTGATAATCTGAATATTAAGTGTCTTGGCATGTGCCTATTCATATCTATTCTGTTTGGGATATGTTATGCTTTTTGGATCTGTAATTTTAGGTCTTTCATGAGAGATGGGAAATTTTCATTGATTATTTCCTCTATTATTTCTTCTGCCCCTTTTCCCTTCTCTTCTCCTTCTGGGACACCCATGACACATACATTCATGCATTTCATGTTGTCATTGAGTTCCCTGAAATGTTGCTCATATTTTTCCATTCTTTTCTCTATCTCTTCTTTTTTTGTGTAGGATTTTAGGTTCTGCAGTTCCTGAGTGTTTTTTCTGCTTCTTGAGATCTGCTGTTGTATGTTTCCATTGTGTCTTTCATCTCTTATGTTGTGCCTTTCATTTCCATAGATTCTGCCAGTTTTTTTTGAACTTTCAGTTTCTACATTATGCTTGCCCAGTGCTTTCATTATATGCTTCACCTCTTTTGCCATATCTTCCCTAAACTTTTAAAATTGATTTAGCATTAGTTGTTTCAATTCCTGTATCTCATTTGAAGTGTAAGTTTTTTCCTTTGAATGGGCCATAACTCTGGTTTTCTTAGTGTAGGTTGTAGTTTGCTGTTGTCTAGGCATCTGGTTTCCTTGGGTATCCCAATCAGGTTTTCCCAAACCAGAACGGACTCAGATCTCAGAAGAAGGCAGTATTCAGTATCAGGTTTCCCTGAAGGCATGCCTTAGAAGATTGACACACCCTGTGAGGACTCTAGCCACTGTGCTTTTCCCAATCTGCCCAGCAGATGGCATCTGTCAACCTGTCGCTCCTGACTGGTGTAAGGAGGTGTGGCCCACTTTGTTTCTCTTTTGGTTGTTTATCCCCAGGCTCTGGGGTCTGGTTCTGAATGGGAGGCTGCTAGTAGAGCTGGGTCCCACCTCCTTCCTCTTAGGGAAGATACACCCTCTAGTGAGTTATCATCTGCATTTAAATAGGTTCTTTGTCTCTCTGTCTCTGCTATCTCCACCCTTGTGTGGGTCAGAGATCTGTGGATTAATGGCTGCAGCTTTCTCCAATGAACTGCCCATGTTGAGAGAGAGAAAAAGGGAGAGAAAGCCCCCTTCAGGGCCAGTCCATGGCCCCCCAGCTTCACCCACCAGCCAGAGATAGCACCTGGTCCTCTGGGCTCCCCTCCCTGGACAGACAAGTCCTCCAGCTCTTTAAGGTCGGTCATCACTAAAAGCCTCTGTCTGCTTGTTGGGGATTTGTAGCTTGTATTGGGAAGTCCACATTTGTTAATTAAAACCACAGTTGGAGCTGGAGTGAGGTATATTCACTTGTTCAGAGAGTGCTGCTTTCTACTACAATGAGGTTTTGCAGTTTGGGCTGCCATGTGAGGAGGGGGCTCCTGGCTTGGGTATGCAGTTTTTACTTACAGATTTTCTGCTGTGATCTCAGGCATTCTTCCCAATCCAGATTTGTGTATGATGTGTGGACAGTCACCGTTGTCCCCCAGCAGTTATTCCAGATTATTTACTAGTTGTTCCTGTTGTTTATTAGTTGTTCCAGGGGGACTAACTAACTTCCACTCCTCTCTATGCCACTTCTTCTTGGTCTTTGGTGGTAGGTTTTTGATGACTGACTTGATCTCTTTACTTGTGATTGGTTTGTTGAGGTCTTCTATTTCTCCTCAAGTCAGTGTAGGTTGTTTGTGTGTTTGTAGGAAGTTATCCATCTCATCTAAGTTTTCTAGCTTGTCAACATACAGTTGTTCATAGTAACCACCTATGATCTTTTTTATTTCTTCAGGGTCTGCGGTAATACTCCCCTCTCATTTCTGGTTTTATTTATTTGCAGCTTCTCTCTTTTTTGTCTTTGTCAGTCTAACTAAAATTTTGTCGATTTCATTCATCTTCTCAAAGAACCAATTTTTGGTTTTATTGATTCTCTCTGTTGTTTTTTTATTCTCTATTTCATTAATTTCTGCTGTAATCTTTGTTATTTCTTTCCTTCATCTTGCTTTTGGATTAGTTTGCTGTTCTTTCTCCATTTTCTGCAGTTTTCAGTGATGTCATTGATTTTAGCTCTTTCCTCCTTTTTAATGTAGGAGTGTAGGGTTATAAATAAATTTCCCTCTCAGCACTGCCTTCACTGAATACCATAATTTTTTTTGTTGTTATTGCATGTGGCTTTTTAAAAATGTAATGTTATTGAGATATACTTACTGTGCTGGTTTGGATGTATCATGTCCCCCAAAATGCCATTACCTTTGATGCAGTCTTGTGTGGGCAGGAAAAGTATTGGTGTTGATTGGGTTGGAGATTTTTGATTGGATGTTTCTGTGTAGATGTGATCACTCAACCATGGGCTAGATCTTTCATTGGATAATTTCCATGGAGATGTAGCCCTGCCCATTCAACATGGGCTTTGATTAGTTTACTGGAGCACTATATAAGCTCAGACAGAAGAATCAAGCTTGCTACAGCCAAGAGGGACACTTTGAAGAAGTCACAGGAGCTGAGAAGAGAGGAGCTGCAGATGAGAGACAGCTTTAAGATGGCTGTTGAAAGCAGACTTTTGCTCTGGAGAAACTAAGAGAGGAAAAATGCACCAAGAGCAACTGAGAGTGAGATTTCTGAGGAAATGCAGCCTAGAGAGGAAAGTCCTGGGAGAAAGCCATTTTGTAACAAGAACTCCAGAGCAGATGCCAGCCACATGCCTTCCCAGCTAACAGAGGTTTTCCGGACACCATTGGCCATCCTCTAGTGAAGCTACTCAATTGTTGATGACCTTGGACACTTTGTGGCCTTAAGACTGTAACTTTGTAACCAAATATACCTCCTTCCTTAAAGCCAACCCATTTCTGGTATTTTGCAATCTGGTAGCATTGGCAAACAAGAATACTCACCATATAATCCAACAAAAGTATACAGTAAGTAGCTCACAGTAGCATCATATAGATATGCATCCATTGCCACAATCAATTTTTGAACATTTTCTTTTCTCCAAAATAAATAAAAAATATATAAAAATAAACAAATAAATAAGAAACAGCAAACCATCTCATACCACTTACACCCCCAATTATGTATATATATTTTTTCATTATTATTTTATTACTCATCTGCCCATACATTTGTTAAAGGGAGTGTCAACCACCAGGTTTTCACTACCATGTGGTCACATGATAAAAGTTATACAGTTATACAATTATCATCAAGATCCAAGTCTACTGGATCATCGTTCAACAGTTTCAGGTATTTCCTTCTAGCTATTCTAATGCACTAGAAACTAAAAAGAAATAACTATACAATGCTTAATAATAACCTCCATATCAACCTCTTGACTCTATTTCAGATCTCTCAGTCACTGAAACTTTATTTTGTTTCATTTCTTTTCCCCCTTTTGGTCAAGATGCCTTCTCAATCCCATGATACCAGGGCCAGTCTCATCCCTGGGAGTCCTGTCCCTAATTGCCAGAGAGACTTACACCTCAGGGAGTCATGTCACATGTAGGGAGGAGAATAGTGAGTTTATTTGGAAAGTTGGCTGAGAGAAATAGGCCACATCTGAGCAACAAAAGAGGTTCTCTGGGGATGATGCTTAGGCAAAATTATAAGTAGGATTAGCCTCTCCTTTGCAGTAATAAGCTTCATAAGGACAAGCCTCAAGATAGAGAGCTTGATGTACTAAACTGGTAGTCCCCAGTCCTTGCTAGAATATCAGGAATTCCCCAACTGGGGAAGTTTAATATTTCCACATTTTCCCCCAGTCCCTCAAGAGGGCTTTGCAAATTCTTTTTATTCTCTGCCCAAATTACTCTGGGATATATCAGGGCTTCATGTTAACCTGTTCAAATCAATCAGATGTCACTCCCTATTCGAGTTTCCATGTAATTACGGTGTTTGAGTAAGCTGACCATGCAAGTTAAATTATAAAATGTGTTACAGAAAATATAGATTTTGTACCAAATAAACATCTCTTCCTCTGGTCTCACACAGAAGCCAAAGTTTTAAAACACAGTTAATATCATCTTTTACCCTTTAGTCTGATCTACCCTAGTCTCTACAAGTCCATTTCATTTATATCTCCAATTGAAGTTTCATCTCCTTTTCAGACTCTTTAACAGTTGCTGCATGAGGCAATGCCAACACTGACAGCATCTGAACTCTGGCTCTGAGTCCCAGGCACCACACAGACACCCAAAGCTCCAGGGACCACACAGGTCATACACAGACAGCTCAGCATCTCAGAATTTAGACATAATTGTTACAGCTCATGAATATATGTGACTTCTGTAAGAGCTTACAATCTAGGAATCTTTACATAAGACTTCCCCTGATAACACATGCTCCCAGATTCAATTGTCAGAATTTGCATATTATAGCAAGGCATTATGTTTGTCTTCTCATTTCTGGCTTATTTAACTCAACTTACAATCCTCAAAGTCCAGTCACCTAGTTGAATACCTCACAACTTCATTTCTTCTTGCTGCTCCTTCATGTAAAAGCATTCTTACACTTGTACATTTAATCAGACTCATTGACCACTCTAGGTTTCACTAAGTTATACAGTCCCAGTCTTTATCTTCTATCTTTCTTTCTGGTGTCATAAGTAGCCCTAAGCTTCCTCTTTCAACCATACTCACAGTCATCTTTGTTCAGTGTACTTATAGCATTGTGCTGCCATCACACAGTATTGTGCTATCCATTTCTGGATCAAGACAATCTTCTTGAATGTTCTATACTCCTTCAACATCAAATGCCTATTCTCTACCCTCTTTCTATCTCCTCATATCTTCATTTCTATACTCTTCTCCAAACCTCTCTCTCCTTCCTTTTCCTATCTGTCTGTAGCAATCCCTTCAGTATTTCTTGTAGAAGAGATCTCCTGTTCATGAACTCTCTCAGTGTCTGTTTACCTATAAATATTTTTAACTCTCCCTCATTTTTGAAGGGCAGTTTTGCCAGGTATAGGATTCTTGGTTGGCAGTTTTTCTCTTTCAGTATCTTGACTATATGATACATCAGGCCTTCTTGCCTCCATAGTTTCTGCTGAGAGATCCACACTTAGTCTTATTGAGCTTCCTTTGTGGATAGCTTTTCTCTTGCTGCTTTCAGAATTCTCTCTTTGTCTTTGATATTTGAAAATCTGATTAGTGTCTTGAAGTAGGTCTATTTGGATCAGTTCTCTTTGGGGCATACTGTACTTCTTTGTCCTGTAATTTTATGTCTTTCATAAGAGTTCGGAAATTTTCGCTGATTATTTCCTCTATTATTCTCTCTTTCCCTTTTCCCTTTTCTCCTTCTGGGAAACCTAAAACATATATATTTGTGAGCTCTATGTTGTCATTCAGTTCCCTGAGCCCCTGCTCATATTTTTCCATTCATTTCCTTATCTGATCTTTTGTGTGTAAGATTTCACATGCCCTGTCCTCTACTTCATGGATCCTTTCTTGTGCATCTCCAAGTCTTCTGTTGTATGTCTCCAATATATTTTAATCTCTTCTGTTTTGACTTTCATTGCCATAACTTCTACCATTTGTTTTTTCAAGCCTATGAATTCTTCCTTATGGTTACCCAGTATCTTCTTCATATCTTTCATTTCTTTTGTCACATTTTCTTTCAACTTGTTTATTTGATTTAGAAGGTTTGTTTGAACATCTTTTATTTGTTGTTTCAACTCCTGAATCTCAGTTGAGGTGTTAGTATGTTCCTTTGTTTGGGTCATATCTTCCTATTTCCTGATGTGGCTTATGATTTTTTGCTGTCTAGGAACTGATTTTCTTGATTGGTTTATTTTGGAGGTTGTTTTCTCTTTTGCCTAAGGTTTTCTTGTTGGTTGCCTTTAATTGCTATCTTTTTTTTGTTTCTCTTGCTAGCCAGTTGCCAGATTGGCTCTGCCCTCCCCATTCTTCCCCCCAAAATAAGGCACCCACTGTGGCCTGCCACAGTGATGGGAGGTAAGCACTGGGCACCCCAAAAAGTTCACCATGTGTGGTAAAACAAATCTGCTGGCTCCAAGTGGTGCTCTGTTTTCCACTTGCCAGCAAGACCTGGGTTTGTTTTACAGTCCTGCTTTAACAATTGAGTCTTCCATATTTCTTAGTCAACACAGGGCCAGTTTTCTTTATGGGGCATGTAGACCAGCTCCTGTGGTCCTATGAAAGACTCTGGAGCATGTTTTTAAAAGTGTTTTAATTCCCTTGCACCTTCTGGAATGTCTAGCAGATGGTGTTGTTTCATAACTTAATTGACCTCAGAAGCTGCTTTGCCTCCAAGCAGAGGTTGTGTCTACAAAGGTGAGCTGAAACTGCAGGATTCCTATGCCCTCACTTTATCAGCCAAAATCTGGCTCAATATGAGGCTTCACCTGTGGCAAAGTACTCTCTCAGCTGACCCAGTACTCCAGACATCCTCAAGGTAAGGAAACAGCTGCCTGCTGCTGCTTCCCTCAAGGATGGAGAAAGGGCTTTTGGACCCAGGGCTGGAAACACAGTTTCTGCCCATGTTTCCTCAGAATCCTTGTCTGTCACTGACCTGGGCCTTGGAATGTCTACCCCAGTCCCCTGGGTCTTCAAATGGTGGGGGTAGGTCTCACTGTAGTGAGAGATTTTATAGTATGTGTCCCCAGTGGGAGGGGTCTCAGTTGCACTTTCTGTGCCCTTCCTATGCTGAGACTGAGTGAGGGGGTGGGGAGAGGACTGGCTGGTCTGGGATGGAAGATTCCTACCTGATATTTTTTCTCTTTCTTCAATTCAGCGTTTGCAGGGGACTTTTCTAGTCTATATCCTCCTTCAGAGTTTTGAACAATTCATAATTGTCCTTTTTTTTCATTGAATCTCTGGAGAAAAGTTTTCAGTAGCTGTTTGTGTCACCATGTTGATGAAGCCACTCCCCATCCCATAAGTTTTGATATGCTGTGTTCTCATTCTCATTCATCTCAACATACTTGCCAATTTCTCTTGCAATTTCTTCTTTGACCCACTTATTGTTTAAGAGCATGCTGTTTAACCTCTATTTATTTGTCTGTTTTCTGGTTCTCCATATGTTACTGATTTCCAGCCTTATTCCGTTATGATCAGAGAAAGTACACTGTATAATTTCAATGTTTTTAAATTTATTAAGCTCTGTTTCATGCCCCAGCATATGGTCTATCCTTGAGAACGTTCCATGAGCACTTGAGAAGAATATGTATCCTGCTGTTTTGGGATGCACTGTTCTACGTATGTCTATTAGGTCTAGTTTATTTATCATATTATTTAGGGTCTCTGTTTTTATTGATCTTCTGTTTAGTTCTATCTATTGGAGAGAGTGGTGTGTTGAAGTCTCTTATTATTATGGTAGATTCATCTATTACTCTCTTCTGTTTTCCTGTTTTTGCCTCATGTACTTTGGGGACCTTGATTAGGAGCATAGATATTTATGATTGTTATTTCTTCTTGTTGAATTGCCCCTTTCATTACTATACAGTGTCCTTCTTTATCTCCTAATATTTTTGCATGTAAAGTCTATTTTTTCTGATATCAATATAGGTACCCCA